>NC_084573.2:7507500-7527500 GCF_033978685.3 Nerophis lumbriciformis
AAACAGGAAGAGACAACTTCTTGAATACGCAAACAGACCCCACCCTCCCCAGAAAGGAATACAGGTTCATTGTTCTACTACAGATAAGATATAAGGGAGTACTCCAACTCCTATATTCCAAGTCTTCAAGGTAACACACACAGTTTACTTGCGGACATAAAATGAAAAAATAGAAAGAGTACAAATGGAAAAACACTAGGTGCTTTAAACATGACTATGAATGAAGAAATAACTCTTAAACCTATATGCATTCTCCACAGTATGTAAATACATTTTACAGAATATTTCTGTGTAAATAACGCATTTCACAACGTATATATCTGCGGCTTATAGTCCGGTGCGGCTAATACTGTATATTAGAGATGCGCGGATAGGCAATTATTTAATCCGCAACCGCATCAGAAAGTCGTCAACCATCCGCCATCCACCCGATCTAACATTTAATCAAAACCGCATCCGCCCGCACCCGCCCGTTGTTATATATCTAATATAGACGATGCAAGGCATTAGTGAGGTTATAAAGCTTTTGCCTGTTAAAGAAAGGAGACTGATCCAATACAGCACAGACATTCAATGCGTGCCACGCTGTCACGGCCCAGACGCACACCAGTGCGCAATCATATGGGAGCCGCGCTGAGCGCACCTCCAAGCGCGTGGAGGTGCGATGTCCCTCGCACCCGCAGCGGCTCCACCCGGGCTCGCGCCCGAGGCTTCAGCGCGCACCGCGGCGGCCATCCTACTCGTCGCGGCCTAGCCCTCGCGGCTCTCGCTGCCGGCGACGGCCGGGTATGGGCCCGACGCTCCAGCGCCATCCATTTTCAGGGCTAGTTGATTCGGCAGGTGGGTTGTTACACACTCCTTAGCGGGTTCCGACTTCCATGGCCACCGTCCTGCTGTCTATATCAACCAGGGTGAGCCCCACCCCTTTCGTGAGCGCACTGCGCGCGGAGTGACCCCTGTTACGCGCCCCCGGCAGCAGGGGTGGCGGGCAGGTAAGCAGTGACCCCTGTTACGAGCCCCCGGCCACGGGGGTGGCGGGCAGGTAAGCTGCGCGGGCAGGTAAGCTGCGCGGGCGGAGCGCGCGGAGTGACCCCTGTTACGAGCCCCCGGCCACGGGGGTGGCGGGCAGGTAAGCTGCGCGGGCGGAGCGCGCGGAGTGACCCCTGTTACGAGCCCCCGGCCACGGAGGTGGCGGGCAGGTAAGCTGCTTACCTGCTGCGCGTGACGCCGGCCGCGGCGGGGTGTCGGTGCGGTGGTGACCCTGGACGTGCGTCGGGCCCTTCTCGCGGATCACCTCAGCTACGGCTCCCGGTGGGGCCCTCTCGGGGGAAAGGGGCCTCGGTCCCGGACCCCGGCGAGGCGTCCCTTCTCCGCTCCGTAAAAGTGTCCATCTCTTTTTTTTTTTCTTCTTCTGTTGTGGCATATGCTGCAGGTGCCTGCTCGTTTTTCGTATGTGGGTAACAACATTTAACTATGTATATATATTTCCGAATTGGTTTAACTGCCACCCGCCTGAATCTATTTAAAATCTAATTTTTTTTTATTTCAACCGCCCGACCCGACCCGCGGATAAAATCTAATTTTTTTTTATTTCAACCGCCCGATCCGCGGATAATCCGCGGATCGGGCGGTTGTGTCCGCAAACCGCGTATCTCTACTGTATATGTAAAAGTATGTTTTTCTTCTAAAATTTAGTGGGTGCGACTAATATACCGGTGCACTCTATAGCCCGAAAATACGGTGTATATGAATACACCATATTTTTCGGAGTATAAGCCGCACCGGAGTATAAGTCGCACCAGCCGAAAATGCATAATAAAGAAGGAAAAAAACATATAAGTCGCACTGGAGTATAAGTCGCATTTTTGGGGGAAATGTATTTGATAAAAGCCAACACCAAGAATAGACATTTGAAAGGCAATTTAAAATAAATAAAGAATAGTGAACAACCGGCTGAATAAGTGTACGTTATATGAGGCATAAATAACCAACTGGTATGTTAACGTAACATATTATGGTAAGAGTCATTCAAATAACTATAACATATAGAACATGCTATACGTTTACCAAACAATCTGTCACTCCTAATCGCTAAATCCCATGAAATCTTATACGTCTAGTCCAGGGGTCGGCAACCTTTACCAGTCAAAGAGCCATTTTGACCAGTTTCACAAATTAAAGAAGACAATGGGGGCCACAAAAATCTGTTGAAATTTAAAATGAAATAACACTGCATACAAAGTTTTTTTTTTGCTTTGTGCTATGTATGAACCAAGGGTTTCAGACACGCGGCCCACACCTTAATATGAAAATTGAATGTTAGTGCGGCCCGCGGGTTTTATATGAATGGCGCTTGACAGCAACCCTCCCGATTTTTCCGGCAGACTACGAATTTCCGGGCAACAATTCTCTCGAATGTGCCGTGATGGTACAGCATTTAGCGCCCACTACAACCAGCGTGCCGGCTCAGCCACATGTTGTATGGGGCTTCTGCTTGCTCACGTAAGTGACAGCAAGGCATACTTGGTCAACAACCACACAGGTTACACTGACGGTGGCGGTATAAAAAACTTTAACACTCTTACTAATAATGCGCCACACTGTGAACCCACACCAAACAAGAATGACAAACACATTTCGGGAGAACATCTGCACCGTAACACAACATAAACCCAACAGAACAAATACCCAGAATCCCATGCAGCCCTAACTCTTCCGGGCTACATTATACACCCCCGCTACCAAACCCCGCCCACCTCAACCGACGCACAGTGTAACCTGTATGGCTGTTGACCAAGCATGCCTTGCTGTCACTTACGTGTGCAAGCAGAAGATGCATGTAAGAAGAGGCTGGGCTGGCACGCTGTTTGTACAGATTGTAGAGGGCATTAAATGCTGTACCATCATGGCACGCCCTTATTATTATCGTAAGGGTGAAAATCGGAGAATATTATTCCCGGGAGTTTTCTGCGAGAAGCACTGAAATCCGGAAGTCTCCCAGGAAAACCGGGGGGGTCGGCAAGTATGCAGCTGAGTGATCAAAGAGCCGCATGTGGCTCCGGAGCCGCGGGTTGCCGACCAAGTCTCTTACGTGAATGAGCTAAATAATATTATTTGATATTTTACGCTAATGTGTTAATCATTGGAAATGCAATAATATCGCAAACAAAGTTCAGTTACTAATCAATAATTTAGTAAACGCACTCATAAACAACTTAACATAGTGCACCATTTACTCTTCTGTAGTTTAACCAGTTGTTTAAACAAAAAAATTTTCGGATGACAATATTGATCTTCAAAATGAATTCACATTCAGCCGGTAGTTGCAACTTGATGCTCTTGTTTGTGTAGTACAGTTGGTTCATCCTTGCTGTAATTGTGCCTCTAAGTCGCTCCTGAGTATAAGTCGCACCCCCCGGCCAAACTATGAAAAAACTGCGACTTATAGTCCGAAAAATACGATAAATGTGTAATCGCCTCATGATATCATTACACAATTACCTAAATATTTGATCATATTTTTTAAGGTAAAAAATATGTATTACTTCAATAAGTCAAGGTGATAAGTAGATATTTAAGTATTTAGCTTTATTTTTACAAAAAAAACTATAGAATATCCATCCATCCATCCATTTTCTACCGCTTATTCCCTTTGGGGTCGCGGGGGGCGCTGGAGCCTATCTCAGCTACAATCGGGCGGAAGGCGGGGTACACCCTGGACAAGTCGCCATCTCATAATGAAATGTAAAAGATATGCACTCGATGATTTTGATCCGTCAAAATGACAAGAATGATTACTTTAAGAAAGAAGTCTTGCGTTTCTTTACGTACTTTATTGACCTCTTTTTCCTGGCTTTTGTGGGTCACATGACATGATATGGCGGGCCAAATGTAGCCCCCAGGCCTGCAATTTAAAAGCTTTATATTGTGGTATTACACTCATTTGTTTTTTTCCCCCTCCCGGCTAAGATGTTATGTTCAGATACTTTAACACACGTTGTTGCTATGGTTACCTGACTTGTAGGCACGAGCCTGTTCTAAAAATAGCACGCATGCATTGTTATTATTCCCATCAACCATAAGTTCCATCCTGGTGAAGAGGGAAGAACTCAAGAAAAAGGGTTTTGGTCGGAGTTTAATGGAAAAAAAAAAATTAAAGACCCAAGCCAAATGCAATCCTGAAAATCAGGAGCACCATTCAGGGGAGAAAGAGCCAGAGCTTTGTTTTTCTCACCGCCATTTGAGTGACGTGCTCGCCAATGAAAATGGTTGAGCCTAGAGTTTGTTCGTCTCTCAAACAGGTCTCACTCTGTGCATCGTGGAATTTCACAATCTTTGTCTCGGTGGGCGGAGCGCCGGCTTTAACACACCGACCGAGAGCCTCGCATCTCGCCAGTGAGAAGGTCCGCAAAGTAGGGAAAAGTAAAAGGAAAAAAATATGATTACAAAGCTAAATGTTGTGGTGATATTTCATCTTCAAATCGGATGGGCAATATGAGCCCATCAACGCGGACGAACGAGCGAGAATGACGTGATCACGTGACGGCAACAGACAAAAAGACAACCCGTTTTTCCAACTGTGGAAAAAAATGCACTTTTAGATTTTTTCAAGTTAGATTTTTGCTTACAGAAATTAGTCTATTTTTTTTTTGTGTGTGTTTATTTATGATAAAGTTATTTACCTTCCAGTTACAGTACAATAATAAACACCTGTACGGTAATGAGGAATAAACGTTTGTATCCTTTAAAATTATTACTATATTATTATATAGTTTATATATTATTATATTATTATTAATCATTATTATTATAATGATTGCATTATAAACACTGTATAGTTTTTATGGATTATTTTTTTCAGTTTGTGATTATAATTTTTTCCTTCTTTATTATGCATTTTCGGCAGGTGCGACTTATACTCCGAAAAATACGGTAATCATCATAGTATATACATTTAATTATTTACATTATTTACAATTTATGCGGCTATGATTTAGAAATACACAACTTTTTAGATTTTAGCAGACACATTAGGTACATTCATACTTGCCAACCTTGAGACCTCCGATTTCGGGAGGTGGGGGGCGTGGTCGGGGGCGGGGCGTGGTTAAGAGGGGAGGAGTATATTGACAGCTAGAATTCAGCAAGTCAAGTATTTCATACATATATATATATATATATATATAGATATCTACATCCTGAAAATATGCAAACAAAACTGTGTTTAGATAATTGATACTTCAAACTTGCATAAATAAATCTGAAGGAATATAACATAACTTGGCTTCTGAGAGTTTCAAAATGTAATGAATAAAATGCTAAAGTTGTTGATAAACAAGCAATTATTTTAATAATTAAATATGGTCATTTTAAATGAATTATTATGATAATTTAAAATCAATTATTTCAAATATTTTTATTTTAATGTATAATTCTATGGCTGGATGTAGTAAGGAGTCAGGAAAAAATACAAATAAAAATACAATTAATTTTGATGTTTTTGCAAAATATAGTAAAAATTTATTTAGTTTTTTTTTAAAATTAATAACTATATTTATTTTTAGGTAAGATAAACATAATAATACAATTTATCTCTAGTCTGGATGATTTAATTCTTGTCACCCTGTTGTCCTCCCTTCATGAAAAAAGGCTGTCCTCACTCAGGTCCGCATGGAGCTGGAGGGGGCGTGGCTTCCAGCTACGGCTGAAAATCGGGATATTTTTGGGAGAATATTTGTCCCGGGAGGTTTTCGGTAGAGGCGCTGAATTTCGGGAGTCTCCCGGAAAATTCGGGAGGGTTGGCAAGTATGTTATAATGTAGACAAAAGCGCTGAGTCTGTCTGCAGAAAGTCAAATAATTGTTAAAGTAAATTTATTGCGTATTGTTCTAATGTTTGATTGAAAGTTGAAAGGTAACATTGTCAGAATAATTGTGTCTAAGTTATCACAAAACTTTGTGTTTCAATGAGTTCACGGCGAGAAGCCAAAAGCTGTCTTTGAACCTACCAAGCAGAAGGCTTGTAAAACTCCACTGTGTCGGAATGGGAAGCAACATGAAGGTGTTATGTTTCTTTCATGTATTGTAATCAACAGAAATATATTGTCTTGACCCAAGAACTACAAAGCGGAGAGGAAGCATGGCCAGACTCCCCTCAAGACGACCTTTTCTGTGAACTATTTACGACCTTTTCTTTGAACTATTGTAATAAAAGGTGATGGCTGTTTACGACCCTCGTCCCTTAGAAACAGCTGTTGCCATGTAATCAGGGAAAGTCCAAATAAAAAGAGTAGGCGTACAATCTTTCGCCAGAGCGTGATGGAGCCCAGACGCGCTCTCCTCAATTGAGCTAAATTTAATTCTGTCTCTGTTTAATTATTTGCTCCTTGTCTCGTTTAATAGATGTCATCAGTGTTTGAACCTGGCTTCTTTCACTCATTGTTTGTTTTATGCGTTTTTATGTATAAAATATAAAAATCGTAAATCGAATCACTTTATTTGGAGAGAAAAATCGATATTAGATTCTTCCTCAAAATCGTACAGCTCTGCTTCCAAGTGCAGAAAGTCGGCTTATCAATTACTCAAAAACTAATTGATATTTTGGGAAATAACAGCCAGATTAATTTTAAGAGGCAAAGAAATACATAAAGAGAACTTATTAGTGACAATTTTGAGAAGTGGTTGAGTTCGTCCCTGAGCAAGGTGTGAGCCCAAGTTCTGTACTCAAGTTCTTAAGTGGGGCTTTAAGTACATTATGCTTGAGGAAGGTACTTTTTTGAAACCTTTATTTTGTTCGCTCACTTAGACCAGATGTGGCGCACCGTGCTGTTATTGTGAAGGGAGGGAGTGTGAGAGCAAGCCCCACTTAAGTACTTTTAGTTTTGCTTGATTTGACTGATTTGATTTGGTAGCTATTTATTGCAACTTTCCGATAGCTAACATTAGCATTATCATTTTGATTTGAGCATCGAAAGTCCGCTACTAGTCCAGCAGTAACAGAGCCGAAATCCTTTTTCATCTTTAACCTCACGCCAGCGAGTGAAAGCCGGGCCAATGTTGATCCTTGACTGTCCTTTTATCCGGGTAGCCTCCCTTTTTTTCAGTTTTTTGGCCCTTTATACAAAACTTTTAATTTCTTTGGTTGTTTCGTAGTACTTCTGTCTTTTTAACAAATGGGAAAAGGGGGGTGACGTATGCCGTAAAGCATGGGTGTCAAACGCGTACTTGATCAACAGCGATACAGGTTACACTGAGGGTGGCGATATAAACAACTTTAACACTATTAGAAATATACGCCACACTGTGAATTTGGTGAATCCTACAGATGCTACAAGGAATGTGTGTGTGTGTGGGGGGTGGTGTTGGTGGTAGTGGGGGGTGTATTTTGTAGCGTCTCGGAAGAGTTAGTGCTGCAAAGGGTTCTGGGTATTTGTTCTGTTGTGTTTATGTTGTGTTACGGTGCGGACGTTCTCCCGAAATGTGTTTGTCATTCTTGTTTGGTGTGGATTCACAGTGTGGCGTATATTTCTAACAATGTTAAAATTGTTTATTCAGGCACCCTCAGTGTAACCTGTATTGCTTTTGATCAAGTATGCCTTGCATTCACTTGTGTGTGTGGACAGAAGCCGCACATATCCCTGTGACTGGGCCGGCACGGTGTTAGAATGGATGAAAAGCGGACGTTAAAGGGGAACATTATCACAATTTCAGAATTGTTAAAACCGTTAAAAATCAGTTCCCAGTGGCTTATTATATTTTTCGAAGTTTTTTTCAAAATTTTACCCATCACGCAATATCCCTAAAAAAAGCTTCAAAGTGCCTGATTTTAACCATCATTATACACACCCGTCCATTTTCCTGTGACGTCACATAGTGATGCCAACACAAACAAACACGGCGGAAAGAACAGCAAGCTATAGCGACATTAGCTCGGATTCAGACTCGGATTTCAGCGGTTTAAGCGATTCAACAGATTACGCATGTATTGAAACGGATGGTTGTAGTGTGGAGGCAGGTAGCGAAAACCAAATTGAAGAAGAAACTGAAGCTATTGAGCCATATCGGTTTGAACCGTATGCAAGCGAAACCGACGAAAACGACACGACAGCCAGCGACACGGGAGAAAGCGAGGACGAATTCGGCGATCGCCTTTTAACCAACGATTGGTATGTGTTTGTTTGGCATTAAAGGAAACTAACAACTATGAACTAGGTTTACAGCATATGAAATACATTTGGCAACAACATGCACTTTGATAGTGCAGACAGCCCAATTTTCATCAATTAATATATTCTGTAGACATACCCTCATGTCAGCAGGCCAGGGAAGCTAGGGTCGATATTCTTCTCTTGCTCATCTTCGGGACGGTGTGAGCCAAGACATCCAGGGGGGTTTAGCTCGCTCGCCATTGCTTGCCGTGCTACCGAGGTCCTTTGTCCCTGAATTGCTCACACACTCCGGCAGATTCAATGGGGGTCTGGCGGCAGATTTCTTTGACTTCATCGTTGGAAATGCATCTGCTTTGAGTGTCGCAGGATATCCACACATTCTTGCCATCTCTGTCGTAGCATAGCTTTCGTCGGTAAAGTGTGCGGAACAAACGTCCAATTTCTTGCCACTTTGGCATCTTTGGGCCACTGGTGCAACTTGAATCCGTCCCTGTTCGTGTTGTTACACCCTCCGACAACACACCGACGAGGCATGATGTCTCCAAGGTATGGAAAACAGTCGAAAAAACGGAAAATAACAGCTGATTTGACTCTGTGTTTGAGAAAATGGCGGATTGCTTCCCGATGCGACGTCACGTTGTGACGTCATCGCTCCGAGAGCGAATATTAGAAAGGCGTTTAATTCGCCAAAATTCACCCATTTAGAGTTCGGAAATCGGTAAAAAAAATATATGGTCTTTTTTCTGCAACATCAAGGTATATATTGACGCTTACATAGGTCTGGTGATAATGTTCCCCTTTAATGGCAGTGCCTTTAAGGCACGCCCCCAAGACTGTGATCCGGGTGGACTACGAGATATAATGACTGATGAACACCTTCGTTGGATAATGAAGGTTGCCTCAGCTCAGAACCTGAGCCCCGACATTAATGAACTAGCATCCAAGAAAAGATGGCAGGTATCTGGCTTGGGCACATCAGATTAGATCAGTGTGTTGCAAACTGAGCAGTTTAAAGTCCAGAACGGTTGGTTTATTCATTGTTATTTTATTTTCAAATGTATTAGCCTGTGGAAAAAGTTAATGTTGATATTTACCTCAGAAGGCTGCAAATAGAAAAGAAGGCATTCAATTTTTAGAGCCCGCATGGCCCATTGCAAAAGGACTCCCGAAGGGAGTCCTTATGCAATGGGACATAAGGACCTATTGAATTTCTAAGGTTTTATTATTATTATTATTATTATTATTATAATACCGGCCGCCTCTTTGAGCTGCAATTTGACCCACTTAACATGCTTCAAAACTCACCATATTTGACGCACACATCAGGGCTAGCAAAAATTGCCTTTTGATGAAAAAACCAAACCCCAAAAATAAAAATTGCGCTCTAGCGCCCCCTAGGAAAAAAAAAAACTAGACTGCCTGTAACTCCCACTAGGAAGGTCGGAGAGACATGAAACAAAAACCTTTATGTAGGTGTGACTTAGACCTAGATTTCATAATAGTATATTCTCGGGCAAAAATCAACAGGAAGTTGGCAATTCCCCCTTCAAGACAAAAAAGTACTAAAAAACAGTCACTTTTGTCTCTTTGAGCTGTAATTTGACCCCCTTAACATGCTTCAAAACTCACCAAACTGAACACACACATCAGGACTGGCTAAAATTGCGATCTAATGTAAAAACCGAACCCCAAATCTCAAAATTGTGCTCTACCGCAATTTTTTAATAAAACGCAGAAAAAACTGCTCCTCGGAAGAAAAAAATGACAATACTGCCTGTAACTCCCACTGGGAAAGTCGGAGAGACATGAAACAAAAACCTCTATGTAGGTCTTACTTAGACCTACATTTCATAGATTGACAACCCCCAGCAAAAATCAACAGGAAGTTTGCTATTCCCCCTTCAAAACAATTTTTTTTGTAAAAACCGGTCACCTTCCTTCAAAAACTATCTCCTCTGAGCGCGTTTGTCGTTTCGGCTTCAAACTAACACAGGAGAGAGATTGAACCCTTCCAAATAAAAGTTATCGAAATAATTTTTCTAACTGCTCCGGTTTTGATTTTATGAGCCTTCAAAGAACCGCTGCGCTGATGCTGCTGCGCTGATGCTGCTGCGCTGCTGTTTTCTCAAGATGGCTGCTTAAAAGCAGGAAGCACCAGCGTGCCCACACAATGCAGACAAGGTAGGTACACTAGACAAAAGTATTGGGACAATTCGGACTAAAAGTAGACAAAAGTATTGGGACACTTAGGACTACCACTGAACAAAAGCATTGGGCAACTGGACAAAAGTATTGGGACACTTACACTGGACAAAAGTATTGGGACACTTGGGACTAAAACTTGACAAAAGTATTGGGACACTTAGTACTAGCACCTGCCAAATACGCGGGCCCGACCAACGCTGCTTGCAGCTTTAATTATTTAAATTGTATTTGATATGCCATTGATATTTTATTATTATTATTATTATTATTTGAAACTCGATTTTACATGTCACTATAAAGTTATATAAGCCTTGCTTGTTCAATATTCAATGCAAAACTTGTTTGGGTCCCTATTAAAAGGTTAATGTGTTCAGTTTTACAATTTTTGTGGGTTCCTGCCACCCTCCACAAAGTCAGTACAGACCCCCTCTGGCCATGACAGAGGTGTCATTTAACCAGTTCTAGGTCCATGCATCATCTCAAAAGTTTTGAAAATATTTCATGAAAGTGGAAAAGTTACTTAGTGCAGCTTTGAATTCTAAACAATCAACAATAAAAGTTAGAACGTAATACACAAATTCAGTTCACAAAAAGGGTGAACATTTTCTGTGGCAGCTTGAAGCGTCAGACCATTAGTGGGTCCAGACTTCTTCCGAATCATCAATTTGTGCAAGTGTGTTGAAGCGTGAAGCGGCAGAGAGGAGCTGAAATGCTTTAAGTCTTGACTTTCAAGTGGGTCCATGGAGTCACGTCAGTACCAGCGAGGTGTTCTTGAATCGGATCAATTAAAGCTGGCAGAGTACGAGGAGGGGGGATGTGCTCTTCCTCTCTTTAGACGACGTGACATCCATCTTTAGAATGTTCTTCCACCCGTGGCGGGGTTCTGTTGACTAAATATTTAGCTGGCGTGTCGTCTCCCGCTGTTGTGCTAATCTAAACGCTTAAATGGGTTCCGTGGAGCGTGAGCCCGCCTCGGGGTTCTGCCTCTCGTTCCCTTTTGTTCTCTTTCTGCGAGCGCGTTTTATTTTCGTCCGAGCGTGTTCCTGCCTCCACTCTGGACCCTTTCGAGGCCCGCGCTGACAAAAGAGGCTGTTTTGTGCGACCTTTTGCGCGCACGCCGACTGGAAAACTCCCGTGTTGACGCTCCGGGCTCTCAGAGGGACTCGTGGTGACATCTTTGTGACGTCTCGTGAACGCTGACGCGGCATCACTTCAGCTTCTCATGCCGTGAAACTTCAAATCAGTGGCAAACTTCTCTTTAGCCTTTGAAATAATATTGGTGTCAGGTTCAAACACTGATGACATCTACAAACCCCGTTTCCATATGAGTTGGGAAATTGTGTTAGATGTAAATATAAACGGAATACAATGATTTGCAAATCCTTTTCAACCCATATTCAGTTGAATATGCTACAAAGACAACATATTTGATGTTCAAACTCATAAACTTAGAATTTCATGGCTGTGTTACACTGTGTTACATGGCCTTTCCTTTTAACAACACTCAGTAAACGTTTGGGAACTGAGGAGACACATTTTTGAAGCTTCTCAGGTGGAATTCTTTCCCATTCTTGCTTGATGTACAGCTTAAGTTGTTCAACAGTCCGGGGGTCTCCGTTGTGGTATTTTAGGCTTCATAATGCCCCACACATTTTTAATGGGAGACAGTTCTGGACTACAGGCAGGCCAGTCTAGTACCCACACTCTTTTACTATGAAGTCACGTTGATTTAACACGTGGCTTGGCATTGTCTTGCTGAAATAAGCAGGGGCGTCCATGGTAATGTTGCTTGGATGGCAACATATGTTGCTCCAAAACCTATATGTACCTTTCAGCATTAATGGCGCCTTCACAGATGTGTAAGTTACCCATGTCTTGGGCACTAATACACCCCCATACCATCACACATGCTGGCTTTTCAACTTTGCGCCTATAACAATCCGGATGGTTCTTTTCCTCTTTGGTCCGGAGGACACGACGTCCACAGTTTCCAAAAACAATTTGAAATGTGGACTCGTCAGACCACAGAACACTTTTCCACTTTGTATCAGTCCATCTTAGATGAGCTCAGGCCCAGCGAAGCCGACAGCGTTTCTGGGTGTTGTTGATAAACGGTTTTCGCCTTGTATAGGAGAGTTTTAACTTGCACTTACAGATGTAGCGACCAACTGTAGTTACTGACAGTGGGTTTCTGAAGTGTTCCTGAGCCCATGTGGTGATATCCTTTACACACTTTACACACTGATGTCGCTTGTTGATGCAGTACAGCCTGAGAGATCGAAGGTCACAGGCTTAGCTGCTTACGTGCAGTGATTTCTCCAGATTCTCTGAACCCTTTGATGATATTACGGACTGTAGATGGTGAAATTCCTAAATTCCTTGCAATAGCTGGTTGAGAAAGGTTTTTCTTAAACTGTTCAACAATTTGCTCACGTATTTGTTGACAAAGTGGTGACCCTCGCCCCATCCTTGTTTGTGAAAGACTGAGCATTTTTTGGGAAGCTGTTTTTATACCCAATCATGGCACCCACCTGTTCCCAATTAGCCTGTTCACCTGTGGGATGTTCCAAATAAGTGTTTGATGAGCATTCCTCAACTTTATCAGTATTTATTGCCACCTTTCCCAACTTCTTTGTCACGTGTTGCTGGCATCCAATTCTAAAGTTAATGATTATTTGCAAAAAAAAAAGTTTATCAGTTTGAACATCAAATATGTTGTCTTTGTAGCATATTCAACTGAATATGGGTTGAAAATGATTTGCAAATCATTGTATTCCGTTTATATTTACATCTAACACAATTTCTCAACTCATATGGAAACGGGGTTTGTATTAAACAAGACAAGAAGCAAAGAATCAAACAGAGACAGAATTCAATTTGGACTCAATATTGAGGAGAGTCGTCTGTACGCTGTACCCTTGGACAGTATCTCAGCACGCTCTGCCAAAAGATTGCATGCCTCCTTCTTTTATTTTGGACCCTCCCCGACCACCTGGCCACCGCTGTTTCCAAAAGACAAAGGTCGCGAAAAAGTTCACAGAAAAGGTCGTAAACAATTCACAGAAAAGATCAGTTCAAAAAGAGTTTGTAAAGTAGTTCAAAAAGAGGTCTATAAAATAGTTCAAAAAGAGGTCGTCTGGAAATTGGGCAGACCCTGTCATCTCTCTGCTCTGAAGTCCTTGGGCCAGAACAACATCCTTCTGTGTATTACCATACATGAGAGAACACAGGAACTTCAGCTTCTCATGCTGTGAAACTTCAAATCAGTGGCAAACTTCTCTTTAGCCTTTGAAATAATATTTGTGTCAGGTTCAAACACTGATGACATCTATTAAACAAGACAAGAAGCAAAGAATCAAACAGAGACAGAATTCAATTTGGACTCAATATTGAGGAGAGTCGTCTGTACACTGTACCCTTGGACAGTATCTCAGCACACTCTGCCAAAAGATTGCATGCCTCCTTCTTTTATTTTGGACCCTCCCCGACTACCTGGCCACCGCTGGTTCCAAAAGACAAAGGTCGCGAAAAAGTTCACAGAAAAGGTCGTAAACAATTCACAGAAAAGGTCAGTTCAAAAAGAGTTTGTAAAGTAGTTCAAAAAGAGGTCTATAAAATAGTTCAAAAAGAGGTCGTCTGGAAATTGGGCAGATCCTGTCATCTCTCTGCTCTGAAGTCCTTGGGCCAGAACAACATCCTTCTGTTGATTACCATATATCAGGGGTCGGCAACCCGCGGCTCTTTGATCACTCTGATGCGGCTCAGCAGCTTACTTGCTGAACCCCCCAATTTTCCCGTGAGACTTCCGGATTTCAGTGCCTCTCGCAGAAAACTCCCGGGCGGGATATATATTAACCGATTATCACTCTTACAACTTTAACAAGGGCGTGCCATGATGGTACAACATTTGGCGCTCTCTACAATCTGTATTAACAGCGTGCCGGCCCGACACTTGTTATACAAAATACATCTTCTGCTTGCACACGTATGAAACAGCAAGGCATACTTGGTCAACAGCCACACAGGTTACACTGACGGTGGTCATATAAAACAACTTTAACACTCTTACTAATAATGCGCCACACTTTGAACCAAAACCAAACAAGAATGATAAACACATATCTGCACCTTAACACAACATAAACACAACAGAACAAACACCCAGAATCCCATGCAGCCCTGACTCTTCCGGGCTACATTATACACCCCCCCTCGCTACCACCAAACCCCGCCCCCACCCCAACCCTGCTCCCTCACACATCAACCCCCCCCCCTCTCTCTCTCTCTCTGTGCGTCGGTTGAGGTGGGTGGGGTTTGGTAGCGGGGGTGTATAATGTATTCCCGGAAGAGTTAGGGCTACATGGGATTCTGGGTATTTGTCCTGTTGTGTTTATGTTGTGTTACGGTGCAGATGTTCTCCCGAAATGTGTTTGTCATTCTTGTTTGGTGTGGGTTCACAGTGTGGCGCATTATTAGTAAGAGTGTTAAAGTTTTTTTTATACCGCCAACGTCAGTGTAAACTGTGTGGCTGTTGAGCAAGTATGCCTTGCTGTCTCCTACGTGAACAAGCGAAAGCCCCATACAACGTGTGGCTGATCAGGCACGCTGTTGGTAGTGGTTGCTAAATGCTGTACCATCACGGTACGCATGACGCTGACAAGCGCCAATCGGTCAAAATCCGCGTGCCGCACCAGCTATCAAATTCCACATAAAGGTGTGGGCAGCGTGTCTAAGACCCCTAGTTTATACAACGCAAAGCAAAAAAGAAAACTTTGTATGCAGTGTTATTTCTTTTAAAATTTCAAAATATTTTTGCGGCTCCCATTGTTTTCTATAATTTGTGAAACTGGTCAAAATGGCTCTTTGACTTGTAAAGGTTGCCGACCCCTGCCATACATGAAAGAGCACAGGAACACCTTCATCTTGCTTTCCCCCTCCCCCACACTGGAGTTTTACGAGTCTTACTCTTGGTAGGTTTCAAAGACAGCCTTTTTGTCTTCTTGTCAGGAACACAATGTATTACAAAGCTTTTGTGATAATTTAGAAACAATTATTCTAACAATTTGAACCATCGCTTTCAAGACATTTCAAGTCAACCAACATTTTTTCAAATTAATTCCCCATTTTTTGGTTGTTCAAAGCAAGAAGATCAAGAACCACAGACATGCTGTTAAGCCACTAGGGGGCGTAGTTGCTGATTGTATTGTACCATATGTCCCGGCCAGAAATCTGACAACCAAACAATTACACAAGGCGACTCGGTAAAGAATCTGGGTATTATTTTCGACCCAATTTTCTCGTTTGAGTCACACATTAAGAGTGTTACTAAAACGGCCTTTTTTCATCTCCGTAATTACGCTAAAATTCGTTCCATTTTGTCCACTAGCGACGCTGAGATCATTATTCATGCGTTCGTTACGTCTCGTCTCGATTACTGTAACGTATTAGTTTCGGGTCTCCCTATGTCTAGCATTAAAAGATTACAGTTTGTAGTGTCTTCGCTGCGCTGTCCGTTTTGGGAGAATCTCGAAGGAAAGACATTGCCAAGTTGCTCCAGCCAGGAAAAAAATCAATTCGGATTAGAATGTTTAAATTGTACACTCCAATTGTCTATATCTCTTCGTGAAATTCATTATTCTTTGCCATGCAGAATAGACTGCGTCTCCAAGATGTTGTCCTGTTTGCGATTTAGTCCAAAATCTGAGTCTGTGTGCCCACAAATTTGATGTATCTAAGGTCCAGGTTTTTTCCGTTAAGTACTGCAAGCACACTAATGCATGCATAATAATTTAAGTAGAATAGGATACAAATACAGTTGGTTATAAATAGCATAGGTAAATAGGAATAGAATGTAAATAAAGTAAAATAAATAGAAACATAGAATAGAATGGCTGCAGCTGTGCTCAGCATCCTGGTGGGTGATAGTGTTTTCTTACCTGGCACCTCTGTATTCATTAATTTGTATGTGTGGGATGTAACATTGTCTTTTAAAGCTGTAAAACAGTTGTGTTGCATTGGAAAACCCATCCATCCATCCATCCATCCATCCATCTTCTTCCGCTTATCCGAGGTGGGGTCGCGGGGGCAGCAGCCTAAGCAGGGAAGCCCAGACTTCCCTCTCCCCAGCCACTTCGTCCAGCTCTTCCTGTGGGACCCCGAGGCGTTCCCAGGCCAGCCGGGAGACATAGTCTTCCCAACGTGTCCTGGGTCTTCCCCGCGGCCTCCTACCGGTCGGACGTGCCCTAAACACCTCCCTAGGGAGGCGTTTGGGTGACATCCTGACCAGATGCCCGAACCACCTCATCTGGCTCCTCTCCATGTGGAGGAGCAGCGGCTTTACTTTGAGCTCCCCCCGGATGGCAGAGCTTCTCACCCTATCTCTAAGGGAGAGCCCCGCCACCCGGCGGAGGAAACTCATTTCGGCCGCTTGTACCGTTAATCTTGTCCTTTCGGTCATAACCCAAAGCTCATGACCATAGGTGAGGATGGGAACGTAGATCGACCAGTAAATTGAGAGCTTTGCCTTACGGCTCAGCTCCTTCTTCACCACAACGGATCGATACAGCGTCCGCATTACTGAAGACGCCGCACCGATCCGCCTGTCGATCTCACGATCCACTCTTCCCTCACTCGTGAACAAGACTCCGAGGTACTTGAACTCCTCCACTTGGGGCAAGATCTCCTCCCCATCATTGGAAAACCGATTTATAAATAAAGTTTGATTTGGTTAGTGGTCAGCATGTTTGCTGCACAATCAGGAGATAGACCGAGGCTTTTCAGATGGAGGCAAGGGGGCAAATCTGACCCGGTAATGACACCATACCAGCCCCCGAGTTCAGTTCCAAACTTGGGAGACGAGCATTTTTCCAGCCAATTCGTAAACACTCTAAAGTGTTAGGAACTTGGACCACATCGAAAGACTTTTGCATTGACATTTTAACCTTGCTAGAAAACCTAGAACACATGGGTCCAAACTTGGGATTTACGTAACTGAGGCGTCCCTCAAGGCACCCTAGTAAGTCCTCTCCTTACTGGCAGTTAGAAATGTCTTTTGTAAGACGGTTTATGTAACTAATGTGATGCTGTAGCTTGTTTTATTTGTTCAACGTCTTTAGTTAAACTAGCGGTGTTCCTCAAGGTTCCATTTGAAGTCCTCTCTTTTTCATCTTTTGGGCTATTCAACTGGTGGCCCGGGAGTTGAGTTAAAAAAACTTGTGAGATGTCACAGGTTCCTAAAAACTAGACAGCACTCTTTGACTAGATTTTTTTTTGTAGAAAAGTACTTAAAAACAGCAGAGTGGTCCTGTAACTCTGACTAAATGAATGGACCAAATTCAAATTCCACTGGTTCTCCAAAATCGGCCAAAAAAGACTAATAGTGAAGGGAGAAGTCCAACCCCATGGTCCTGGACTTTCTGGAAATTAGGCCCTCGAAACAATTTAGTTGGACATTCTTGAGACAGAGGGTTCGGATCTCTGTTTGGGTGTCTTTGTGTGCAGGTGGCATGTTCTCCTGGTGTGCGTGTTTGTTGTTTCCTGGTACTCAGGCTTCCTCCCAAATTCCAAAAACGTCAGCTCACTTGAAGACTCTAACTCGGCCGTAGACGACAATAATTTATTGATTATGTCTTTGCCGTCCTCCCCTCAGGGTATCAGCAGCCTGTTCAGCTCTCTGAAGGTGGTCCGTTTGTTGCGTTTGGGCCGGGTGGCCAGGAAACTGGACCACTACCTGGAGTACGGAGCTGCTGTTCTAGTTCTCCTGGTCTGCGTCTTTGGACTGGTGGCACACTGGCTAGCCTGCATCTGGTAAACACGTTTTTCTTCCTGGTCGTTGAACTCTTCGAATGTGGTCAGCATTCAGAGATGATTCTCTTATAGTTCCCGACTTCTCCTGACCAGGTACAGCATCGGAGACTACGAGGTCATCGACGAGGCCACCAACACCATTAAGATGGACAGCTGGCTGTACCAGCTGGCCATCAACATCGGGTCGCCGTACCGCTACAACGCCAGCGGTTCTGGCCAATGGGAGGGCGGTCCCGGCAAGGATTCTCTGTACATCACCTCGCTTTACTTCACCATGACCAGCTTGACCACCATCGGCTTCGGGAACATCGCTCCCACCACAGATGGGGAGAAGATCTTCTCGGTGGCTATGATGATGGTGGGATGTAAGTGTGCAGCCTCGCCATCTTACTGATGCTTCTTTAATTAGTTAATTATTATAATTAATTCATTTTAATTGATTAATCACGGATTATTTTGCTTTCAAAATTAAAATTGGTTTTAGAAAATATTTGGATACAAATGCAATTGTGTAGTAAGACAGTAAGTACAGTAAGTCTTTGCAATAATATCGCAAACAAAGTTCAGTTACTAATCAATAATTTAGTAAACACACTCATAAACAACTTAACATAGTGCACCATTTACTCTTCTGTAGTTTAACCAGTTGTTTAAACAAAACTTTTTTCGGATGACAATATTGATCTTGAAAATGAATTCCCATTCAGCCGGTAGTTGCAACTTGATGCTCTTGTTTGTGTAGTACAGTTGGTTCCTCCTTGCTGAAATTGTGCCTCTCCAAGGTATTGTACGACAAATCAGCTGTGGTGATATGAGTGACATCTTCTTGCGAGACTTGGTCTTGGTCTTGGTTTTGGTCTTGGTTTTGGTCTTGGATGATCTTGGATGTTAAGTGGTTTACATGTGGTGGCTGTCTGTTTAGCAAGCCTGTTTAGCAAGCAAGTTTAGCAAGCCTGGTTTACATGTGGTGGCTGTCTGTTTAGCAACTTGGTCTTGGTCTTGGATGATCTTGGATGTTAAGTGGTTTACATGTGGTGGCTGTCTGTTTAGCAAGCCTGTTTAGCAAGCAAGTTTAGCCTGTTTAGCAAGCCTGGTTTACATGTGGTGGCAGTCTGTTTAGCAACTTGGTCTTGGTCTTGGATGATCTTGGATGTTAAGTGGTTTACATGTGGTGGCTGTCTGTTTAGCAAGCCTGTTTAGCAAGCAAGTTTAGCCTGTTTAGCAAGCAAGTTTAGCCTGTTTAGCAAGCCTGGTTTACATGTGGTGGCTGTCTGTTTAGCAACTTGGTCTTGGTCTTAGTCTTGGATGATCTTGGATGTTAAGTGGTTTACATGTGGTGGCTGTCTGTTTAGCAAGCAAGTTTAGCCTGTTTAGCAAGCCTGGTTTACATGTGGTGGCTGTCTGTTTAGCAACTTGGTCTTGGTCTTGGTCTTGGATGATCTTGGATGTTAAGTGGTTTACATGTGGTGGCTGTCTGTTTAGCAAGCCTGTTTAGCAAGCAAGTTTAGCCTGTTTAGCAAGCCTGGTTTACATGTGGTGGCTGTCTGTTTAGCAACTTGGTCTTGGTCTTGGTCTTGGATGATCTTGGATGTTAAGTGGTTTACATGTGGTGGCTGTCTGTTTAGCAAGCCTGTTTAGCAAGCAAGTTTAGCCTGTTAAGCAAGCCTGGTTTACATGTGGTGGCTGTCTGTTTAGCAACTTGGTCTTGGTCTTGGTCTTGGATGATCTTGGATGTTAAGTGGTTTACATGTGGTGGCTGTCTGTTTAGCAAGCAAGTTTAGCCTGTTTAGCAAGCCTGGTTTACATGTGGTGGCTGTCTGTTT
>NC_084573.2:7532500-7625000 GCF_033978685.3 Nerophis lumbriciformis
TGATGCCCACAACTTTATGTGGAATTTGTAAGCTGGTGCGGCACACGGGTTTTAAATGAATGGCGCTTGCCAGCGTCATGCGTGCCGAGATGGTACAGCACATTGCACCCACTACAGTCAGAGTGCCTGATCAGCCACATGTTGTATGGGGCTACCGCTTGCTCACGTTAGTGACAGCAAGGCATACTTGTTCAACAACCACACAGGTCACACTGACGGTGGCGGTATAAAAAAAAAAAACTTTAACACTCTTACTAATAATGCGCCACACTGTGAACCCACACCAAACAAGAATGACAGACAAATTTCGGGAGAACATCTGCACCGTAACACAACATAAACACAACAGGACAAATACCCAGAATCCCATGCAGCCCTAACTCTTCCGGGATACATTATACACCCCCCGCTACCAAACCCCGCCTACCTCAACCGACGCACAGAGAGAGGGGGGGAGGGGGGGTTGATGTGTGAGGGAGCAGGGTTGGGGTGGGGGCGGGGTTTGGTGGTAGCAGGGGTGTATAATGTAGCCCGGAAGAGTCAGGGCTGCATGGGATTCTGGGTGTTTGTTCTGTTGTGTTTATGTTGTGTTAAGGTGCAGATGTTCTCCCGAAATGTGTTTGTCATTCTTGTTTGGTTTTGGTTCAAAGTGTGGCGCATTATTAGTAAGAGTGTTAAAGTTGTTTTATATGACCACCGTCAGTGTAACCTGTGTGGCTGTTGACCAAGTATGCCTTGCTGTCACGTACGTGTGCATGCAGAAGACGTATATTGTATAACGAATGTTGGGCTGGCACGCTGTTAATACAAGTTGTAGAGAGCGCCAAATGTTGTACCATCATGGCACGCCCTTATTATAGCCGTAAGGGTGAAAATCGGTGAATATTAATCCCGGGAGTTTTCTGCGAGAGGCACTGAAATCCGGAAGTCTCACGGGAAAATTGGGGGGTTCAGCAAGTAAGCTGCTGAGCCGATCAGAGTGATCAAAGAGCCGCATGCGGCTCCGGAGCCGCAGGTTGCCGACCCCTGGTCTAGACATTGTAATAACAACCCAAAAAAATATAAAAGACATTTTACTTACTTGAATCTGATGGATCCAGTCCAATGTAACAAATAAATGTTGATCGAAGGAAACCTTGAGAGGTTGTGTGAGATGGCCAGAGGGCGTGACTTATAAACAAATGTACGATCTAATAGCCTTGTGAGACTGAACAGTAGGACCCAATGACTATGTAAATGTGGTTAAAAAATATATAACAGATTGTTTTATAGGATAGTTGAAGGTAAAGTTGTAATTTTACAACAAGGGGTGTTACAGGGTTAACCATAGAGGGCCACCCAAAAATCTGTTGTAATACACATTTCCACCACTCGTGGCAGTAGTGACAACACCAAACAAACAGAAGGAGTCTGGAGCTCAAGTTATAGAGAAGTTTCTTCAGGGCAAAAGTTATGACTAAAGCGTCGAAGCTGTATTTTCATTTGACTTTCATTTTATTGACAGCTTAGTTCAGAGACATATTTATTATTATTTAGTTAATTAATTTTTAGCACTAAATAATTGTATACACATTTATTTTCACCGTGAGTCCCTTTTTATGCCGCATGTTTTGTTTAGTCCTTATTTTTTTAATCAACCTGACCTAAGACTAAAGTTTATGTGTTAAATTATACTTTTTTGGGATTAACACCTGGTTGTATACAATTAGATACAATTTACTTAGACAACGTTACTTTCTGATTCTGATTCTAATTCTGATTTCACAAAATCACCTTCAAACATACTTGCCAACCTTGAGACCTTCGAAATCGGGGGGGGGGGGGGGGGGGTGTTGAGGTGGGCGGGGTTTGGGTGGGCCGGGGGGGGTGTATATTGTAGCGTCCTGGAAGAGTTAGTGCTGCAAGGGGTTCTGGGTATTTGTCCTGTTGTGTTTATGTTGTGTTACGGTGCGGATGTTCTCCCGAAATGTGTTTGTCATTCTTGTTTGGTGTGGGTTCACAGTGTGGCGCATATTTGTAACAGTGTTAAAGTTGTTTATACGGCCACCTTCAGTGTGACCTGTATGGCTGTTGATCAAGTATGCATTGCATTCACTTACGTGTTTGTAAAAGCCGCATATATTATGTGACTGGGCCGGCACGCTGATTGTATGGCGGAAAAGCGGACGTGACGACAGGTTGTAGAGGACGCTAAAGGCAGTGCCTTTAAGGCACGCCCCCGATATTGTTGTCCGGGTGGAAATCGGGAGAAATTCGGGAGAATGGTTGCCCCGGGAGATTTTCGGGAGGGGCACTGAAATTCGGGAGTCTCCCGGGAAAATCGGGAGGGTTGGCAAGTATGCCTTCAAGTGCATGTTCCAGGTTACTGAGTCAGCATTCTTTTAGCACCTCAATCAGGCCCCGGTAGTTTCGTTCTGGTTCCTGCTGTTTACATCGGTACCAGCGCCATTATTTCGACACCCATCCTTAGCAAGAAGTTACTGAAGTAGTACATACTTGCCAACCTTGAGACCTCCGATTTCGGGAGGTGGGGGGTGGGGTCGTGGTCGGGGGTGGGGCAGGGCGTGGTTAAGAGCGGAGGAGTATATTGACAGCTAGTCACCAAGTCAAGTATTTCATACATATTATATATATATATATATATATATATATATATATATATATATATATATATATATATATATATATATATATATATATATATATATATATATCTACATCCTGAAAATATGCAAACAAAACTGTGTTTAGATAATTGATACTTCAAACTTGCATAAATAAATATTAAGGAATATAACATAACTTGGCTTCTGAGAGTTTCAAAATGTAATGAATAAAATGCTAAAGTTGTTGATAAACAAGCAATTATTTTAATAATTAAGTATGGTCATTTTAAATGAATTATTATGATAATTTAAAATCAATTATTTCAAATATGTTTATTTTAATGTATAATTCTATGGCTGGATGTAATAAGGAGTCACGAAAAAATACAAATAAAAATACAATTAATTTGGATGTTTTTAGCAAAATATAGTAAAAATGTATTTAGTTTTTTTTTTTTTTTAAATGAATAAATATATTTATTTTTAGGTAAAATTAACATAATAATACAATTTATCTCTAGTCTGGATGATTTAGTTCTTGTCACCCTGTTGTCCTCCCGTCATGAAAAAAGGCTGTCCTCACTCAGGTCCGCATGGAGCTGGAGGGGGCGTGGCTTCCAGCTCCGGCTGAAAATCGGGAGATTTTCGGGAGAATATTTGTCCCGGGAGTTTTTTGGGAGAGGCGCTGAATTTCGGGAGTCTCCCGGAATATTCGGGAGGGTTGGCAAGTATGAAGTAGTAGTAAGTGACACTTATTAAGGGGGACTATCAGGGTTTTGAGGGGGTCTTTTGCAGTGGGCGTGGCCTAAATCGGAATGAACAATGGAAATAGGTATACGTCATATTCAGCCGCCATGACGTTTTGTAGTTTTTGAAGAAACCCGCCATCCCCCTGTCCCCTGAAAAATCTCCCCTCGAT
Organism: Nerophis lumbriciformis; assembly: GCF_033978685.3. Taxonomy (NCBI): domain Eukaryota; kingdom Metazoa; phylum Chordata; class Actinopteri; order Syngnathiformes; family Syngnathidae; genus Nerophis; species Nerophis lumbriciformis. The sequence goes on from NC_084573.2 coordinate 7,536,026, forward strand.
CCCCAGCGAGCCCCCCTTTATTGGTGTTACACATTACTACTTACATGCTGATTGGCTAATATGTGTCATGTGACCACGCCCCCCCGGTGAGAGTGCTCCTCCTGCTCAATTGTGAGGTTTCACTGGATATGCCCTCAGGGAATCATGGACTGACCTCCAGGAGGGACGCAGAGGAACCAGAGACAATACCGGTCTGGATGTGCTGGTGTTGTGTGTCCTCCGTGGGATTGAGGGGTGACGGTGGGGTCTAATTAGCGAGTGAGAATACTTGCAGCTTCATCTAGAGATGAGTTTGGGTTTCAGCTTCCCCGCAAAAGGCACTCAGGGCGTGCAGGGAGAGAGGGGCCCGGTTGGTGCAAATGAAGGCAGGTGATTGAATTAGGGCAGGGGTCGGCAACCCGCGGCTCTAGCGCCGCCCTAGTGGCTCTCTGGAGCTTTTTCAGAAATGTATGAAAAATGGAAAAAGATGAGGGGGAAAACAATCTATTTTTTGTTTTAATATGGCTTCTGTAGGAGGACAAACATGACACAAGCCTCCCTAATTGTTATAAAGCACACTGTTTATATTAAACATGCTTCACTGATTCGAGTATTTGGCGAGCGCCGTTTTGTCCTACTCATTTTGGCGGTCCTTGAACTCACCGTAGTTTGTTTACATGTATAACTTTCTCCGACTTTCTAGGACGTGTTTTATGCCACTTCTTTTTCTGTCTCATTTTGTCCACCAAACTTTTAAGGTTGTGCATGAAAGGTGAGTTTTGTTGATGTTATTGACTTGTGTGGAGTGCTAATCAGACATATTTGGTCACTGCATGACTGCAAGCTAATCGATGCTAACATGCTATTTAGGCTAGCTATATGTACATATTGCATCATTATGCCTCATTTGTAGATATATTTGAGGTCATTTAGTTTCCTTTAAGTCCTCTTAATTCAATTTATATCTCATGACACACTATCTGTATGTAATATGGCTTTTAATTTTTTGCGGCTCCAGACAGATTTTTTTTTGTATTTTTGGTCCAATATGGCTCTTTCAACATTTTGGGTTGCCGACCCCTGAATTAGGGTAAACAAAGAGTAAGAGTGGTTTTTATGTGAAATCTGCAGCCATGTTGGAGATACTCGTGGAGTAAAGCAATATACAGCCGTCCCTTGTTTCGCCTGGTTTATTAGGACCGTGATAGAATGATTCCCGCAAAGTAGGATTCTCATTAATAAGTCGCATATTTTCATATTTGGGCATAAAAACTCTTTCTTACTCTCTAAATTTTTTTTTTTTAACATAATTAGAAAATCTAAACATCAAATAAAACCTATGTAGTCACCTTTATACTCGTTTCACTCAATGTTGTAGCCTTGAGTGTGTTCTATTGTACAAACCCCGTTTCCATATGAGTAGAGAAATTGTGTTAGATGTAAATATAAACGGAATACAATGATTTGCAAATTCTTTTCAACCCATATTCAATTGAATATGCTACAAAGACAACATATTTGATGTTCAAACTCATAAACTTTATTTTTTTTTTTTGCAAATAATAATTAACTTAGAATTTCATGGCTGCAACACGTGACAAAGTAGTTGGGAAAGGGCATGTTCACCACTGTGTTACATGGCCTTTCCTTTTAACAACACTCAGTAAACGTTTGGGAACTGAGGAGACACATTTTTGAAGCTTCTCAGGTGGAATTCTTTCCCATTCTTGCTTGATGTACAGCTTAAGTTGTTCAACAGTCCGGGGGTCTCCGTTGTGGTACTTTAGGCTTCATAATGTGCCACACATTTTTAATGGGAGACAGGTCTGGACTACAGGCAGGCCAGTCTAGTACCCGCACTCTTTTACTATGAAGCCACGTTGATGTAACACGTGGCTTGGCATTGTCTTGCTGAAATAAGCAGGGGCGTCCACGGTAACGTTGCTTGGATGGCAACATATGTTGCTCCAAAACCTGTATGTACCTTTCAGCATTAATGGCGCCTTCACAGATGTGTAAGTTACCCATGTCTTGGGCACTAATACACCCCCATACCATTACAGATGCTGGCTTTTCAACTTTGCGCCTATAACAATCCGGATGGTTTTTTCCTCTTTGGTCCGGAGGACACAACGTCCACAGTTTCCAAAAACAATTTGAAATGTGGACTCGTCAGACCACAGAACACTTTTCCACTTTGCATCAGTCCATCTTAGATGAGCTCAGGCCCAGTGAAGCCAATGGCGTTTCTGGGTGTTGTTGATAAACGGTTTTCGCTTTGCATAGGAGAGTTTTAACTTGCACTTACAGATGTAGCGACCAACTGTAGTTACTGACAGTGGGTTTCTGAGGTGTTCCTGAGCCCATGTGGTGATATCCTTTACACACTGATGTCACTTGTTGATGCAGTACAGCCTGAGGGTTCGAAGGTCACGGGCTTAGCTGCTTACGTGCAGTGATTTCTCCAGATTCTCTGAACCCTTTGATGATATTACGGACCGTAGATGGTGAAATCCCTAAATTCCTTGCAATAGCTGGTTGAGAAAGGTTTTTATTAAACTGTTCAACAATTTGCTCACGCATTTGTTGACAAAGTGGTGACCCTCGCCCCATCCTTGTTTGTGAATGACTGAGCATTTCATGGAATCTACTTTTATACCCAATCATGGCACCCACCTGTTCCCAATTTGCCTGTTCACCTGTGGGATGTTCCAAATAAGTGTTTGATGAGCATTCCTCAACTTTATCAGTATTTATTGCCACCTTTCCCAACTTCTTTGTCACGTGTTGCTGGCATCAAATTCTAAAGTTAATGATTATTTGCAAAAAAAAAAAATGCTTATGAGTTTGAACATCAAATATGTTGTCTTTGTAGCATATTCAACTGAATATGGGTTGAAAAGGATTTGCAAATCATTGTATTCCGTTTATATTTACATCCAACACAATTTCCCAACTCATATTGAAACGGGGTTTGTAAATTATAGTACAGTACTCACCGCTAGTCCGAGGACCAAGCTTTGATTGATTAATTGATTGATTGATTGAAGCTTTTATTAGTAGATTGCACAGTATAGTACATATTCCGTACAATTGACCACTAAATGGTAACACCCGAATAAGTTTTTCAACTTGTTTAAGTCGGGGTCCACGTAAATCAATTCATGGTAAGCATCGTTGCCATGGCTATCACCCGGCCACTACAACACGGCCACGACGTGGAAATACTTGTGCTAAAACCAGGGATGTAAATTGTTGTTGTTGCATGCGGCTCTTCTGCTTCCTGGCTGTGGCTCCCTCAGATTTGTTAAATCCCAAAGTGAGAAAAGTTATCATTTTCAAAAAGAGGTCTATAATTTCTGACTGTCTGTGAGGCCGTGAAATCCCTCAGGTTGAGTTCTGAGGCGCAAGGAAGGCAAGTAAAAGAGACTGGAAACAGCCTCTCGAGTGTGCAAACCCTTGGTTTAGCTAGCCATGAGTACTTCAAAAGGGAAAAGAGTTCAATTTGAAATGGACAGATTGTTTTTCATGTAAAATATAAAAAATTACGAAAAATGAAAACTTTGAAAAGTTTATAAGCTCTGTTAGGTTTTGCGTCTTTTTTGCTATTTTTCTTTACTGGGTGGCTTGGTTAAAAGGACATTGAAAGTCATGTTGTAGTTGAAACACCCAAGGCCAGGTCTGATGTGCTTACTGCCCTCGACCCCGCGTGGGATGTCTTTGGTGCGGTGGTAGTTGTTAGGAAGGACTAGGAAATGAGTAGGTGTGGTGAATTCTTCAAAATGTCATGGTGGTGAAATTGGAGTCACATAATTTGACTGCTCGATTTGAAAAGGGTGGTGGTGGTGGTGGTCTTGCCTGGAGTTTTGGACAAGATTATGAAGAGACCGGTGAGTGTCTGTCCAGGACTGGTTCACGACTGTAGATGTGTGGTGTTCTCCCCAAAGGACTGCAGGTGCAATCCCAGCTAAGACCATCAGAAGCTCGACCATGGTGCACAACAGACTAACAAACTGGATAAAGATCGAACGAGGAGTCCGTCAATGGTGTATTGTGTCCCCAGACTTGTTCAACTTGTACAGGGAATCAATCTTGTGACCACTTGACAAAGTCCCCACTGGACTTTCCATAAATGGTGTCATTATCAACAATATCAGATATGCGGACAACATCGTTCTCTTAAACAACTGAAGAAGACCTCCAGCAACTTCTGGACCAAACTAACAAAAGTAGCAAACCAAAAGGCCTGAGTATCAACTGCAAGAAGACAAAGTGCATTGTAATTTCACGCACTCTGAAGTTAGGAAACACCTTCAACTATCTCAGTTCTGTTGTTACGGTCGATGTACAAAGGAGACACGTAGACGAATCTGTTTAGTCAAGGAGGCCTTCAAGAAAATGAAACCTATCTATTGTGACAGAAAGCTTTCAATGCCTATCAAGATCCGCATCCTTCAAACTGTCATCTGATCAGAGCTTCTTTATGGCCCAGAAACATGGACTCTAAAAGCTGTAACCCACAGGAACATCGAAGCTGCAGAAATGTGGTTCTATGCTCAAGATTTCTTGAGTCGAAAGAGTTACCAATGACAAAGTCCTAAAACAGAGTCCAGAAAGAGAGACGGCTCCTCCACCATATAGAACGTGACCAGAACCAGTCCCTGGGGCACAACATAGAAGATCTCTGCCTCAACGGGAAAATTCACGGGAAGAAAGCCAAGGGAGGAGGCAAAGATTACAATTTCTGAAGCAATACGACGCCAACGCCAGAACCATCATTGACACAGCCGGCGTGCTCCGTTCAAGGTCAAATGCCATGTAGTTCGTTGAGGCCTGTATCGGGCATGGCATACCAGAAAGAGATGCCATGATGATCCTTCAGGTGTCGTTTTGTGCTATGTTCAGTTTGCTTGCACTTAGACACCATGCTCTGTCCCAAAATGAGCCTGCTTTGAGTCAATAGTTAGAGCATGAAAATATTGATCATAAACAAGGACGAGTCATCCATCCATCCATCTTCTTCCGCTTATCCGAGATCGGGTCGCGGGGGCAGCAGCCTAAGCAGGGAAGCCCAGACTTCCCTCTCCCCAGCCACTTTGTCCAGCTCCTCCCGAGGCGTTCCCAGGCCGGGAGACATAGTCTTCCCAACGTGTCCTGGGTCTTCCCCGTGGCCTCCTACCGGTCGGACGTGCCCTAAACACTTCCCGAGGGAGGCGATCGGGTGGCATCCTGACCAGATGCCCGAACCACCTCATCTGGCTCCTCTCGATGTGGAGGAGCAGCGGCTTTACTTTGAGCTCCCCCCGGATGACAGAGCTTCTCACCCTATCTCTAAGGGAGAGCCCTGCCACCCGGCGGAGGAAACTCATTTCGGCAGCTTGTACCCGTGATCTTGTCCTTTCGGTCATAACCCAAAGCTCATGACCATAGGTGAGGATGGGAACGTAGATCGACCGGTAAATTGAGAGCTTTGCCTTCCGGCTCAGCTCCTTCTTCACCACAACGGATCGATACAGCGTCCGCATTACTGAAGACGCCGCACCGATCCGCCTGTCGATCTCACGATCCACTCTTCCCCCACTCGTGAACAAGACTCCTAGGTACTTGAACTCCTCCACTTGGGGCAGGGTCTCCTCCCCAACCCGAGGACTAGTCATTACTTTTTATTGAAAGTGTTAACAAGTTTACCAAATCTATGTAAGTCCTGACTAAGAGTTTTTGCTTGTGAAAATGTCGATGCCGTTGATGTGCAAATATAGCGTTTATTTTCCCACGTAACGCCACTTCTCTTTGAAGTCAAGTCGATCCTAGAATTTTGACTTTTTTTTCGTGGCCCCGTTCAACTAAACTCGGTGTTTACAAGCGATGCCCTCCAAGATGGCGAGACAGCCGGTCCTGACCGGAATGGCGATGTGTGAAAACAATACGAGCATGGAAGGAGGATGCCAGGCAGGAAAGCAAAGGTTCACGGTCACCCCGACTCACCCTCAACCATCACGACCTTACTGAAACTCCCTCTGAAACCTCAGCTGATTCAGCCTGGCTACTTTGGAGTCGCTGGCGAGAATCAATCTCCCACTAGAAGCGATTGATTGACCATGGATCAATGGAAGATTGCCATTGTGTGTGCGCCTGTGTGTGAGCGTGCACGAGTGCCTGGGTGTCCGTGCGTGGTTTATCCCTTGGAAGTGAAGACGATTAGTGCGCTAATCCGTTTGTGTTTCTTTATCCCCTCAACTCCATTCTCTCTTCTCCCGACTCCACATCCTCTCGTTACCCTCGTCTCGAACGCTGCGGCTCGGAGCTAATTTGAGGACCCAGAGTGGCTCAGTTGAGTGAAACAGAGACCTCGGATTATCAAAGCGATGAGTCCATAAATCCCTTGCATCTGTGGTGCTTACGTTTGCAGAATCAGGACTCGGGAATGTTCTTTTTCCCTAAATACAGTGCATCCGAAAAGTATTCACTTCACCTTCTCCATGTTTTGTTACAGCCTGATTCCAAAATGGAATAATTAATTTTCGTCCTCAAAATGATGACAGTGTGATTCTTTTATTTTAAATCTTTGCAAATGTGTTAAAACCCTTTGCTCAATACTTTGTTGATGCACCTGTGTCAGAAATTACAGCCTCAAGTTTTTTTGAACATGATGCCACAAACTTGGCACATCTATCTTTGGGCTTTTTTTGGCCCATTCATATTTTTAGAACCTCTCAAGCTCCATCAGGTTGGATGAGAAGCGTTAGTTTTCATCCAGGATGCCTCTGCATCTTATTCTAGTCAGGGAGGTGACCAAAAACCCGATGGTCACTCTGTCAGAGCTACAGCATTCCTCTGTGAAGGTCAACCATGTCTGCAGCAATCCACAAATCAATCAATCAATGTTTATTTATATAGCCCTAAATCACAAGTGTCTCAAAGGGCTGCACAAGCCACACAACATCCGCGGTACAGAGCCCACATAAGGGCAAGGAAAAACTCACAACCCCAGTGGGACGTCGATGTGAATGACTACGAGGAAACTTGGAGAGGACCGCATATGTGGGTGACCCCCCCTCTAGGGGAGACTGGATGCAATGGACGTCGAGTGGGTCTGACATAATTATGTGAAAGTCCAGTCCATAGTGGATCTAACATAACAGTGAGAGTCCAGTCCATAGTGGGGCCAGCAGGAGACCATCTCGAGCGGAGACAGGTCAGCAGCGCAGAGATGTCCCCAACCGATGCACAGGCGAGCGGTCCACCCCGGGTCCCGACTCTGGACAGCCAGTACTTCATCCATGGCCCCAGGACCTGTGCCCCCCCCTCCACAAGGGAGAGGGGGGCAGAGGAGAAAAGAAAAGAAACGGCAGATCAACTGGTCTAAAAAGGGGGTCTATTTAAAGGCTAGAGTATACAAATGAGTTTTAGGATGGGACTTCAATGCTTCTACTGAGGTAGCATCCCTAACTGTTACCGGGAAGGCATTCCATAGTACTGGAGCCCGAATAGAAAACGCTCTATAGCCCGCAGACTTTTTTTTGGGCTCTGGGAATCACTAATAAGCCGGAGTTCTTTGAACGCAGATTTCTTGCCGGGACATATGGTACAATACAATCGGCAAGATAGGATGGAGCTAGACCGTGTAGTATTTTATACGTAAGGCCAAATCAGGCCTGTTTGGTAGAGTAGCCAGACGGAAGCCATTTTTTAGTAAAACGTTTGCCAAAATGCACCTGGAAGACTCTAAGACCATGAGAAACCAAATTCTCTGGTCTGATGAGACAAAGATTGAAGACTTTGCCGTGAATGCCAGGCATCCTGTTTTGAGGAAACCAGGCACCGTTCATCACCAGGCCAATACCATCCCTACAGTGAAACATGGAGGTGGTAGCATCATGCTGTGGGGATGTTTATTAGCAGCAGGAACTGGGAGACTAGTCAGGATGGAGGGAAAAATGTGATTTTATAGTTTTTTAGTTTTAATAAATTAGCAAAATTTTGAGAGAATTTTCTTTTTTTCACGTTGTCATTATGGAGTATTGCGTTAAGAATTTTAAGGACAAAAATGAATGAATTCCATTTTGGAATAAGGGGCAGCACGGTGGAACAAGGGTTAATGCGTCTGCCTCACAATACGAAGGTCCTGAGTAGTCGTGAGTTCAATCCCGGCCTCGGGATCTTTCTGTGTGGAGTTTGCATTTTCTCCCCGTGACTGTGTGGGTTCCCTCCGAGTACTCTGGCCTCCTCCGACCTCCAAAGACATGCACCTGGGGATAGGTTGATTGGCAACACTAAATTGGCCTTAGTGTGTGAATGTTGTCTATCAGTGTTGGCCCTGTGATGAGGTGGCGACTTGTCCAGGGTGTACCCCGCCTTCCGCCCGATTGTAGCTGAGATAGGCTCCAGCGCCCCCCGTGACCCCGAAGGGAATAAGCGGTAGAAAATGGATGGGATGGCATTTTGGAATAAGGCTGTAACAACAAAACACTGTGAATACTTCTTGGATGTACTGTAGTTTTGTATTAAAGAGAGTACAATGTGTGAGATGGTGACAGGTACTGTATTTACTGTAAATAGGAACTGACGTCTTGGTGCTCTCTTTAGCCTTCACACATTTTCTGAGTGCGTTTGCAGTTTCTTCAACTTTGTGCTTCACTCTTTTGGTAGACAGACTCATCTCACAAGACCATACGCAGTTTTTGGTTCCCAGGAACGAGACAAGACGGAAGATTATCTTTCGTTTTAAGCTGGGGTATTGTGACGGGTTGTAGACTTAGGTGATTCCAAGGGCCCCTTGCTGGCAGGTGTTGAAGGGGGGGTCATCATTAAATTCCATAGAATTCCATAGAGGATCAATCTACCCCAGGTCAGGACTTGGAACAGCTAGCGCATCCTCCGTGGAAGCAGATCCGTGGCCAACTGCGTGGAGAGAGGACAAAGCAGCAAATAGAAACTAAAATGAAAAATTATCAAATTTGAAATAAAGTAGTTGAGTATCGAGGTCCCCTCATCAGCCATCAGCTCTGGTGAGACCCGCCGGAAACTGAACAAGTCGGACACAGAGCCAGCCTTAGCCGGGATGTGTAGCTCCGGCCAGAATGCTCGGGCAGGAAGCCTCCCTCACTGCTCCCCTCTGGCAACGGTACTGATCCTTCTGTAGGTACACCCATGGAAATGTTAGCATTTGAAGTCCACTCGAGATGATCCAGTTTGATCATCTTCGCAAGAGCCAAAGTCTGACGGAATCAATTCGAGGACTTTACTAAACCATCTAATCTCTACTTTCTCAAAGGACTCTTTTTCACTCACGTAAATAGAAAATAGAAGTAACGCTTCATGCTTCACGGTTTACTGTCCAGTGTCGGTTAGTTACTTGGTCAGTTCGTTAGTTAGTAAGCAACATAACTCAAAATATTACGAGCACATTTTGATGAATTTTCCAGAAAACGTTAGAAATGGGATAAGGAACAAGTGATTCGATTTAGGGGGTGATTCGGATCATTTCTACTCCGTTACCTTATGTTGACGTTAAGAGGCTGAACTCCTCGGTGTGTGTATGCTACCGGCCCTGCCTCCACCCACAGATACAAAGACAGTGAATGACTGACAAGAGGGTTCACTCTGTTTATTTCATTCAGCTGTAGAACAAACATGCCCAGATTTTGAGACCTGTGCAGACCCGGTCAGCTTGAAAGCGACAGATAAGCAAAATAAGCATGCATGGACTTTGTTTCTCTGGGGTTAGTTTGTCTATTTGTTAGCAACTTAGCTCAAAAAGTTATGGGAGGGTTTTGAGTCAACTTTGAGAAAATGTCCCAAATAAGATAAGGGACAACATATTGATGGTGATCTGGTTCACTGTCTGGATTCAGGATATTTTGTAAGGATTCTTTACTCGTAGGAGGTAGTGCCCGGCGGAGATCTGTGCTGTCCAAAGCTTTACTAGTTTACATCCTAAAACAGGGACACTTCACCCTTGCCCCCAGCGCTGCTCACACTGGTGAATGAATGATGAATGATGGGTGGTGGTCGAAGGGGCCGTAGGCGCAAACTGGCAGCCACGCTTCCGTCAGTCTACAGGGCAGCTGTGGCTACGAAAGTAGCTTACCACCACAAGGTGTGAATGAATGACGGGTTCTCACTTCTCTGTGAAGCGATTTGTCCTGTCTCTGTCCTGGGCATGACATTAAAGTGCATCCGGCAGTGGAGGCTCCTTTAAGGGGTCTTGGGGCACTAGGAGGTTAACCCCTTTACTACTGTTACCCCAGGTGGCCCTTGGCAAAGGCCTAGTACCTGACTGCCCCCTAGCCAGGGATACGGTGAAGACCTCAGCGGCGGAGCAGGCGGAAGACGGTAGGTGTAAGAACTACCGCAACGGCTGCGATGGCGGAAGAAGGCACCCCCACATCCATGTGGGCCCAGTTATGGGGAAATAACAACCCAAGACCTCAACGGTGGAACAGGCGGAGGATGATTGCTAACCCTTTGGAGTGTCACAACAGCTGGGATGGCGGATGAAGGCTGCAGCAGAAAAGGGTCTCCAGTCGTCTTGGACTCCATGCCACTGGACCCTGACCCGGATTTGCCAAGGATCGTGTGGTGACTGTCTGTGCACCAGCCTCCCCAAGGAACACATCAAAAACACCAAACTGAAAGTCAGCTCCCGAAACAACATCTTACGGAAACTGACAAATTCCAAATGGGGGAGCCACAGCACACACACTTAGATGTACTGCTTTGGCCCTGTGCTATTCCTCGGCGGAGTATGCATGTCCTGTCTGGGCATACTTGCCAACCTTGAGACCTCCGATTTCGGGAGGTGGGGGGTGGGGGGCGGTGGTGGGCGGGGCGTGGTTGGGATGGGGGGGCGTGGTTTGCGGCGTGGTTAAGAGGGGAGGAGTATATTTACAGCTAGAATTCACCAACTCGAGTATTTCATATATATATATATGAAATACTTGACTTTCAGTGAATTCTAGCTTTATATATATATATTTTTTGTATTATATATATAAATAAAAGAAATACTTGAATTTCAGTGTTCATTTATTTACACATATACACACACATAACACTCATCTACTCATTGCTGTACATGAAAGTACAATGCAATACAATTCCGGGGCAATGGCACCTATCAAATACACAGTAATGAAAACACAGTTGTTCTACTAACTGTACTGTGTGTTATGAGAGTAGAGTATGTGTGTGTGTGGCCCTTTAATAGGTGACAGCATGTGAAGTGAGTGACGTCAGTGAGTGTGTGGGCGAGAGAAGAGAGGGAGCGGTAGCGTGAGTGCGGGGAGGGACTAGTTGGTTTTGTGTTGGATTGGCTGTGTGCAAGCAATCAATAAAGCAAGATTTGCAACTAATCGCTGGACTCATCATTCACCCTAAAGTCGTCCGCTGTGGAGACCCACACCGGGTAAGGTGAAGGGTGTTGTCCCGAGCATACATCGGACCTGGAGAAGTGTCTCCCCTGCGCTCTTCGACTACGGTCTCGTTCTTCTGCTTCGTCTCCTTGTGTGCGCACACTGGACTCAGGTCCGCATGGAGCTGGAGGGGGCGTGGCCTCCAGCTCCGGCTGAATTCCGGGAGATTTTCGGGAGAAAATTTCTTCCGGGAGGTTTTCGGGAGAGGCGCTGAATTTCGGGAGTCTCCCGGAAAATCCGGGAGGGTTGGCAAGTATGTGTCTGGGAGAGATCAACCCATGCCAAGAAACTCGACCCAGCACTGAAGAACACCTGCCGCTTGATCACTGGTTGCTTGAAGCCTACCAACCTGAACAACCTACATCTCCTCGTTGGCATTGCCCCTGCTGACGTGAGACGGGAAGTTGCCAGCCGAGTAGAGTTCACAAAAGCGACAAGTGATGAACGCCGCCACCTCTATGGACGTGAACCCTCAGCCCAACGTCTGAAGTCAAGGAGAAGCTTCCTCAGCAATGTCCAGCCCCTAACAACAACTCCAGCTATGGACACAAAAAATAGAGAAAGACCCCCCTCCTATTGACATGGGAATCCCCCCTTCTGAAGACCTACCCCCCGGGTCAGAAACACCATGGGTCCAGTGGAAGACACTAAACCGCCTGAGAACAGGAACAGGGCGATCAAAAGCTGATATAGCCAGATGGGGCTACAAAACCGGCCCAACCACCTGCGACTGCGAAGAAAAGGACCACACGATGCAGCACTGCCTTGTCTGTCGTCTGCTACCCAACCAGCGCAGCTTAAAAGATCTCGCAGAGTTCAACGACAATGCAAAAGACTGTGTAAAGAAATGGGAAACTGTCACATGCTTCAAAGACACGAAAAGAAGACGTCTCCCCACGTTAAACAAAGTCACGCACAGGCATCCTCCATAAAGGGATACCCCCCTACCAGGAGGATCGTCATACTCTCTTCGAGTGACCGCCGATGATGATGATGAAGCGCTTTGAATGTCTAGAAAAGCGCTATATATGTGACGACCGGGACGCATGGTGATGCGGGGTTTCGTTCTCCCAGGATGCAACGGACTTCGGACACAGCGTGAAGGTAAAAGAAATAATTTATTTACGGAATAACTCAGAAGAAACAAAGAAAAGGGTAAAAACATAAGGTAAAAACTAAGGAAGGCTAGCGTGGGAGCTAGCGAGTAAAAGAGCCTAGCGTGGAAGCTAGCAGGTACGGAGCAAGAACGAAAGTCGTCTACTGTTGCGAAAAGCAAATTACGAAGCAAGACCGAATGACAGGGAAGGCAGGCTTAAATAATAATGTCAGTGATGACAAACAGGTGTGCGTCGGGAACACACGCGGCAGGTGAAAATAATAAGCAGCCGTGGCAACAAACTCAGGTGTACAAAACAGGCACTCAAGGAGTCCAAAACTAACAAAAAACACAAGTACCTTGAAAACGTAAACAAAAATATGATCCGGGCAGCGGATCATAACAATATAAATCTAATCCATTATTATTATTATAAGTCCAGATGCTAGCGTGCTAAAGCTACACACCGTGTGGCTTCGGACAAAGTGCTGACTTTTTATCTCCTTCTTCCCCGCTGAAGTAGGACAGTCTCTTAACGATTCCGCTCTTTATTGGCCGCCATGCTCACGCTCCGCGCACACTGTCGTCTGCCGCCGGGATCAATTTGGACTCCCCGGACGCCGAGGAACATTTGCTCAGGCGGATTGCAGCCGCAAAAGGCTAAGCTTTACGCTTCACTGAGACCGTGGGAGCGGAAGCAGACTCGGGATTTAAGAAGATCAGACGAGGGATGGATTTGTTTTACTATGCGCCCAAAAAAAGATACCAGTTTAAAGCAGTAAAGACTAAGTGACTAGCCTTCATCATTTCACCGTGTTGTTGATGTGCGACGTCATCAGGGCTCGAAGAAGTCATCGCATTGCTCGTCCGAGACCTGAGCCGTCAAAGTCATGTGACGCCGGCAGAGGCGAGGTCGGTCGGTGCCCGCCGCCCGCCAGAGGCGTCATTTGATGCGGCAGACGCCATGAAGGACTCGGGCTGCATGGAGACAAACGCCTGATGGCACGACCTTCACTCTGAATGGAGGGCAAATATTTTTAGTACGGTCGCACCTCAACTTACAAGTATTTTAAACGTATGAGCGCGGTCTCTCAGCTTTTTCTTATGCTCCAACTTGCGAGCATCAATTTGGGAGCTAAGACTTGCCTTAAAACATCCGGTCTCAGAAGCGGATGACACCCGTTGAACCGGAGAAAAAACACCATCCATCCATCCATCCATCTTCTTCCGCTTATCCGAGGTCGGGTCGCGGGGGCAGCAGCCTAAGCAGGGAAGCCCAGACTTTCCTCTCCCCAGCCACTTCGTCCAGCTCTTCCCGGGGGATCCCGAGGCGTTCCCAGGCCAGCCGGGAGACATAGTCTTCCCAACGTGTCCTGGGTCTTCCCTGTGGCCTCCTACCGGTTGGACGTGCCCTAAACCCCTCCCTAGGGAGGCGTTCGGGTGGCATCCTGACCAGATGCCCGAACCACCTCATCTGGCTCCTCTCGATGTGGAGGAGCAAAGTCTTTAGTTTGAGCTCCCCCCGGATGACAGAGCTTCTCACCCGATCTCTAAGGGAGAGCCCCGCCACCCGGCGGAGGAAACTCATTTCGGGCGCTTGTACCCGTGATCTTGTCCTTTCGGTCATAACCCAGAGCTCATGACCATAGGTGAGGATGGGAACGTAGATCGACCGGTAAATTGAGAGCTTTGCCTTCCGGCTCAGCTCCTTCTTCACCACAACGGATCGATACAGCGTCCGCATTACTGAAGATGCCGCACCGATCCGCCTGTCGATCTCACGATCCACTCTTCCCCCACTCGTGAACAAGACTCCTAGGTACTTGAACTCCTCCACTTGGGGAAGGGTCTCCTCCCCAACCCGGAGATGGCACTCCACCCTTTTCCGGGCGAGAACCATGGACTCGGACTTGGAGGTGCTGATTCTCATCCCAGTCGCTTCACACTCGGCTGCGAACCGATCCGGGCTTCATCTGGCCAGGATCTTCAGCTCTCGCGGAGAAAAAACACGACCGACCAAAAGTTAAAGTACCACTGATTGTCACACACACACTAGGTGTGGCGAAATTATTCTCTGCATTTGACCCATCACCCTTGATGGGAAGAGAGGGGAGCAGTGAGCAGCAGCGGTGGTCGCGCCCGGGAATAATTTTTGGTGATTTAACCCCCAATTCCAACCCTTTATGCTGAGTGCCAAGCAGGGAGGTAATGGGTCCCTTTTTTTTTTATATAGTCTTTGGTATGACTCGGCCAGGGTTTGAACTCATGACCTACCGATCTCAGGGCGGACACTCTAACCACAAGGTTTTGTTTTTTTTGTAGAACAATTTCAAAAAAGCCACTATTGCCCCAAAGTGTAGTACCAATTAGAACAAAAATTACCAAAATGTCACGGTACGATATTATCACGGTATTAAGGCAACGGTACGTTTGTGGTATGTCCAAAAAATAAAAGTGTAAAATAAAGTGGCAGAATATACACATTTATTGTAATTGAACAAACGCATAATGCTCAAATGTTCTAATCATATTTATTAGGGGTGTCAATTTATTTTGAAATTAATTGGGATTCTTATTTGTAATGATTCTTAAGCGAATAAAAAAATATTAAATCGATTAATTTAAAAAAAAATCTGTCAGGCAAATAATAATAATAATAATAATAATAATAGATTTTATTTGTAAAAAGCACTTTACATTGAGTAAACAACCTCAAAGTGGTAGAGTGTATTAAAAAAAAAAAAAAAGATAATACAAATAAATAAAAATAAAAACTAGAACAGCCTAATAGCTAGAACTAGCATGCATACATCTAAAAAAATGCTTTTTTAAAAAGAAGGGTTTTTAAGCCTTTTTTAAAAGCATCCACAGTCTGTGGTGCCCTCAGGTGGTAAGGGAGAGCATTCCACAGACTGGAAGCGGCGGAGCAGAAATCATAAATCATATTGTTAGAACTGGTCATTAAAAAGTATGCAATTTTGAATCGAGATTCAATTCTGAATCGAATCGTTACCCCCAAGAATCGGATCGAACTGATTCTTTTGGTGCCCGGAGATTCACATCCCTAATATTAATCACTACAAACGTGTATTTTTTAAGTACAACGAATAGTGCAGGAGAAGCTACTGTTTCAAGCAAACAATACAAAAATGTATTACAGTTGACTGTAATGTAAACATCCAGTTTTACAAGTTTAAATCAATAATGTTCACTTAAGTGTCTTCCTAAAATGTATATTATAAGAACACAGTTGAGTGTAATGTAAACATCCAGTATAACACGTTTAAATCAACAATGTTCACTTAAGTGTCTTCCTAAAATGTATATTATAAAAATACAGTTGAAGTGAAGTGAATTATATTTATATAGCGCTTTTCTCTAGTGACTCAAAGCGCTTTACATAGTGAAACCCAATATCTAAGTTACATTTAAAGCAGTGTGGGTGGCACTGGGAGCAGGTGGGTAAAGTGTCTTGCCCAAGGACACAACAGCAGTGACTAGGATGGCGGAAGCGGGGATCGAACCTGGAACCCTCAAGTTGCTGGCACGGCCGCTCTACCAACCGAGCTATACCGCCCCTATTGAGTGTAATGTAAACATCCAAGTTTAAATCAATAATGTTCATTTAAGTGTCTTCCTAAAACTTATATTATAAAAATACAGTAAATCGACTTTTTAACTTACACTTTGCCTTCCACCTCTGCGTCTTGGGGTCATGTCGCAAGTAAAGCTGCCAGACTGTAACAATTTCAGTTGTATGGTTTGAGGGGCAAGGCCAAACCTTCTGCAAAAGTAACTCTATGGCATGACTGTTCGGATTTTCCGGGCTACATATACAGGTAAAAGCCAGTAAATTAGAATATTTTGAAAAACTTGATTTATTTCAGTAATTGCATTCAAAAGGTGTAACTTGTACATTATATTTATTCATTGCACACAGACTGATGCATTCAAATGTTTATTTCATTTAATTTTGATGATTTGAAGTGGCAACAAATGAAAATCCAAAATTCCGTGTGTCACAAAATTAGAATATTGTGTAAGGGTTAAATTTTGAAGACACCTGGTGCCACAAACTAATCAGCTGATTAACTCAAAACACCTGCAAAGGGCTTTAAATGGTCTCTCAGTCCAGTTCTGAAGCCTACACAAACATGGGGAAGACTTCAGATTTGACAGCTGTCCAAAAGGCAACCATCGACACATTGCACAAGGAGGGAAAGACACAAAAGGTTATTGCTGAAGAGGCTGGCTGTTCTCAGAGCTCTGTGTCCAAACACATTAATGGAGAGGCAAAGGGAAGGAAAAACTGTGGTCAGAAAAAGTGTACAAGCGATAGGGATCACCGCGCCCTGGTCAAGATTGTGAAAAAAACCCATTCAAAAATGTGGGGGAGATTCAGAAGGAGTGGACAGCTGCTGGAGTCAGTGCTTCAAGATCCACCACCAAGAGACGCTTGAAAGACATGGGTTTCAACTGCCGCATACCTCGTGTCAAGCCACTGTTGACCAAGAAACAGCGCGAAAAGCGTCTCACCTGGGCTAAGGAAAAAAAGAGCTAGACTGCTGCTGAGTGGTCCAAAGTCATGTTTTCTGACGAAAGCAAATTTTGCATTTCCTTTGGAAATCGAGGTCCCATAGTCTGGAGGAAGACAGGAGAGGCACAGGATCCACGTTGCCTGAAGTCTAGTGTAAAGTTTCCACCATCAGTGATGGTTTGGGGTGCCATGTCATCTGCTGGTGTCGGTCCACTCTGTTTCCTGAGATCCAGGGTCAACGCAGCCGTCTACCAGCAAGTTTTAGAGCACTTCATGCTTCCTGCTGCTGACCTGCTCTATGGAGATGGAGATTTCAAGTTCCAACAGGACTTGGCGCCTGCACACAGCACAAAATCTACCCGTGCCTGGTTTACGGACCATGGTATTTCTGTTCTAAATTGGCCCGCCAACTCCCCTGACCTTAGCCCCATAGAAAATCTGTGGGGTATTGTGAAAAGGAAGATGCAGAATGCCAGACCCAAAAACGCAGAAGAGTTGAAGGCCACTATCAGAGCAACCTGGGCTCTCATAACACCTGAGCAGTGCCAGAAACTCATCGACTCCATGCCACGCCGCATTAACGCAGTAATTGAGGCAAAAGGAGCTCCAACCAAGTATTGAGTATTGTACATGCTCATATTTTTCATTTTCATACATTTCTAAAAATCCCTTTTTTGTATTAGCCTTAAGTAATATTCTAATTTTGTGACACACGGAATTTTGGATTTTCATTTGTTGCCACTTCAAATCATCAAAATTAAATGAAATAAACATTTGAATGCATCAGTCTGTGTGCAATGAATAAATATAATGTACAAGTTACACCCTTTGAATGCAATTACTGAAATAAATCAAGTTTTTCAAAATATTCTAATTTACTGGCTTTTACCTGTATTATCCGCACTTCACTATAAGCCGCAGATATAAACCGGTACAAACGATTTTGTAAATGTTTATTTACGTACCTTAAATGTTTCCAAACGGTGTCTGTGACACGGCAGTAAAATGGCTGATCAAACAAAACAGAAGTCATCGTCATGGACCCACTAGCTACGCAAGCCAGCTCTCCAATCAGCTAAACAGACTCAATAACTCCACGGTAACGTTTTGGTGAATTTACGAAGCTAAAACAATGCAAAAAGAATGCCATAGTAAGTTAATAATACAAAGAGACACTTGTAAGCATAGTCGCTAATGCTAATGACGCTAGCATTAACACTCCTACAGACATCACACCCGGGACGGTTTAGTAAGTATAAACAGTTTTAGTTATATTGTAAAACTTGCTAACGTTGCTTGGATTGATGAATGGAGAATCCATTCAAGTAGAAATGCTATGGACGGTTATTCTTCCGGTTCAAGGCACAACACAGGAAGTAGATTGTCCTGCAGATGGCGCCATAGGACAACCAAATACCAAATACACACCTTTTCAGTGTCCATGTCGGTGTAATATTAAAACTATTTGTTGAATACAAAACATTACGGCTGATAGCGAAGAAAAATCCAAAGCGTAGGAAAAACGTAGCTCTCTAAACGTCATGTGGAAACACGCCCTGTGGCACAATGCTCTTTTGCAGTCAAATGCCTGCACGCTGCCATTAAGGCAGTGTTTTTCAACCTTTTTTGAGCCAAGGCACATTTTTTGCGTTGAAAAAAGCAGCAGAAATCATTAAAAAAATGAAACTCAGTTGACAGTAAAAAGTCGTCGTCGCAATTGTTGGATATGACTTTAAACCGTAACCAAGCATACATCAATATAGCTCTAGTGTTTTAGTTCTTGTCTGGCGCTTCTATTTTGGTGGATTTTTCTCTTTTTTAATGTATTTTCCTGTAGCAGTTTTCATGTCTTCCTTTGAGCGATATTTCCCGCATCTGCTTTGTTTTAGCAATCAAGAATATTTCAGTCGTTTTTATCCTTCTTTGTGGGGACATTGTCGATTGCCATGTCATGTGTACGCCGTCTTTGCTCCACAGTAAGTCTTTGCTGTCGTCCAGCATTCTGTTTTTGTTTACTTTGTAGCCAGTTCAGTTTTAGTCTCGTTCTGCATAGCCTTCGCTAAGCTTCAATGCCTTTTCTTAGAGGCACTCACCTTTTGTGTATTTTTGGTTTAAGCATTAGACACTTTTTTTTACCTGCACCCTGCCTCCCGCTGTTGCCGACATCTACAAAGCAATTAGCTACCGGCTGCCACCTACTGATATGGAAGAGTATTACACGGTTACTCTGCCCAGTTCTAGACAGCACCGACACTCAACAACAACACATCATTTGCAGACTATAATTACTGGTTTGCAAAACATATTTTTAACCCAAATAGGTGAAATTAGATCATCTCCCACGGCACAGTGGTTGAAAAACACTGCATTAAGGGACATCTTTATCACAAGCACCAGCTTCACGCCGAAAATTAATTGGCTCCAGCTGACATTTGAGCAGCTGACATGTGACCTGCACACCATCAGCATCACTTACTCATGTCCAATGTTGCCGTTCAAGTCCGCACAGCGAGCCTGCGTGACCGCCCCTCTCTGTTTACCAGCCGGGTCCATGGCAACGGCCCTCCAAGGCCTCATTACTCGGGGCCCGCACTGACGCCCGCTCGGGTCCCCCCTTTGGCCTTGTTGCTTCGACCATTAGAGACTGCAAGTGTTCTCGCTCGTGCTGCCACGCCATTAGTCTTTCTGCAAGCCTGCTGGGAAATAGGGAGTGGGGCCTGTGGGCCAAATGTGGCCCGTTTTTGTCATTTCTAGGGATGTCCGATATTACCGGCCGATAACTGCTTTAAAATGTAATATCGGAAATTATCGGTATCTGTTTCAAAATTGGTTTCAAAAAGTACAATTTATGACATTTTAAAAAGTACAGAGGGCCAATAAACCTTAAAGGCACTTCCTTTGCGTGCCGGTCCAGTCACATAATATCTACGGCTTTTCACACACACACACAAGTGAATGCAAGGCATACTTAGTCAACAGCCATACAGGTCACACTGAGGGTGGGCGTATAAACAACTTTAACACTGTTACAAATATGCGCCACACTGTGAACCCACACCAAACAAGAATGACAAACACATTTCGGGAGAACATCCGCACTGTAACACAACAAAAACACAACAGAACAAATACCCAGAATCCCTTGCAGCACTAACTCTCCGGGACGCTACAATATACACCCTCCGCTACCACCAAACCCCGCCCCCCCACCTACAACTCCCGCATCACAACAAATTTAGGCATAATAATGTGTTAATTTCACGACTGTATATATCGGTATCGGTTGATATCGGAATCTGTAATTAAGAGTTGGATAATATCGGATATCGGCAAAAAAGCCATTATCGGGCATCTCTAATTGTTTTGTGTTTTACCACGTTGAACCTAAACTATAAGTAGGCACAATTTTGATTTTATGGGGGGACTTTTCTCATACCCGAATGCCTAACATGTTTCATAAATGTTAGAATGCAAATATAAAATCTATCATTCAAAAAGTCGAGTTCAGTACAAATTATGCAAACAATGAAGATGAATATCGTCAAACTGTTATGATAGTCATTTACCTTCAAAGCCATTATAATTGACTAGAGATATTATCGGCCGATTAATGCTTTAAAATGTAATATCGGAAAGTATCGGTTTCAAAATGATCGGTATCGGTTTCAAAAAGTAAAATGTATGACTTATTAATATGCCGCTGTGTACACGGACATAGGGAGAAGTACAGAGCGCCAATAAACCTTAAAGGCACTGCCTTTGCGTGCCGGCCCAGTCACATAATATCTACGGCTTTTCACACACACACACAAGTGAATGCAAGCATACTTGGTCAACAGCCATACAGGTCACACTGAGGGGGGCCGTATAAACAACTTTAACACTGTTACAAATATGCGCCACACTGTGAACCCACACCAAACAAGAATGACAAACACATTTCAGGAGAACATCCGCACCGTAACACAACATAAACACAACAGAACAAATACCCAGAATCCCTTGCAGCACTAATTCTCCGGGACGCTACAATATACACCCTCCGCTACCACCAAACCCCACCCCCCCACCTACAACTCCCGCATCACAACAAATTTAGGCATAATAATGTGTTAATTTCACGACTGTATATATCGGTATCGGTTGATATCGGAATCTGTAATTAAGAGTTGGATAATATCGGATATCGGCAAAAAAGCCATTATCGGGCATCTCTAATTATTTTGTGTTTTACCACGTTGAACCTAAACTATAAGTAGGCACAATTTTGATTTTATGGGGGGACTTTTCTCATACCCGAATGCCTAACATGTTTCGTAAATGTTAGAATGCAAATATAAAATCTATCATTCAAAAAGTCGAGTTCAGTACAAATTATGCAAACAATGAAGATGAATATCGTCAAACTGTTATGATAGTCATTTACCTTCAAAGCCATTATAATTGACTAGAGATATTATCGGCCGATAAATGCTTTAAAATGTAATATCGGAAAGTATCGGTTTCAAAATTATCGGTATCGGTTTCAAAAAGTAAAATGTATGACTTTTTAAAACGCCGCTGTGTACACGGACGTAGGGAGAAGTACAGAGCGCCAATAAACCTTAAAGGCACTGCCTTTGCGTGCCGGCCCTGTCACATAATATCTACGGCTTTTCACACACGCACAAGTGAATGCAAGCATACTTAGTCAACAGCCATACAGGTCGCACTGAGGGTGGCCGTATAAACAACTTTAACACTGTTACAAATATGCGTCACACTGTGAACCCACACCAAACAAGAATGACAAACACATTTCGGGAGAACATCCGCACTGTAGCACAACATAAACACAACAGAACAAATACCCAGAATCCCTTGCAGCACTAACTCTTCCGGGACGCTACAAAATACAGCCCATGCTACCGCCCACCTCAACCTCCTCATGCTCTCTCAGGGAGAGCATGTCCCAAATTCCAAGCTGCTGTTTTGAGGCATGTTAAAACAAATAATGCACTTTGTGACTTCAATAATAAATATGGCAGTGCCATGTTGGCATTTTTTTCCCATAACTTGAGGTGATTTATTTTGGAAAACCTTGTTACATTGTTTAATGCATCCAGCGGGGCATCACAACAAAATTAGGCATAATAATGTGTTAATTCCACGACTGTATATATCGGTATCGGTTGATATCGGAATCGGTAATTAAGAGTTGGACAATATCGGAATATCGGATAGTTAATTTGACTCATTTTCATTAATTACTAGCGTCTATGTAACTGTTTTTATATTGTTTTACTTTCTTTTTTATTCAAGAAAATGTTTTTAATTTATTTATCTTATTTTATTAATTTAAAAAAAAAAGGACCTTATTTTCACCATACCTGGTTGTCCAAATTAGGCATAATAATGTGTTAATTCCACGACTGTATAAATCGGTATCGGTTGATATCGGTAATTAAGAGTTGGACAATATCGGAATATCGGATATCGGCAAAAAAGCCATTATCGGACATCTCTATTCATTTCCTATGGCCCAGCAAAGGGTGTGTACCAAGTGTACTACATGTTCACTCTGACCTCTTCCCAGCTGCACGATCCTTGCACGTTGCCATTAAGGGACATCTTTATCACAAGGGGTTAAATTGTCAAAAATGATTCCCGGGCGCGGCCACCGCTGCTGCTCACTGCTCCCCTCACCTCCCAGGGGGTGATCAAGGGTGATGGGTCAAATGCAGGGAATAATTTCGGTACTTTAACTTTTTTATTAATTTTTAAAAAATAAAATAAATGGGTTATACTTGTATTATACTTTATTAGTTTTTAGTTTAATAATAAATGTTTAATAAATAATAATAAATAATAAATGTAATAAATAAATAAATAAATAATAAATGTTTAATAAATTTTTAGTTTAATAATAAATGGGTTATACTTGTATTATACTTTATTAGTTTTTAGTTTTTAGTTTTTTTATTAGTTAGTCTTTATATGTTTTGTATTATACTTTATTAGTTTTTTTAAAATAAAATAAATGGGTTATACTTGTATAGCGCTTTTCTACCTTCAAGGTACTCAAAGCGCTTTGACACTATTTCCACATTTACCCATTCACACACACATTCACACACTGATGGAGGGAGCTGCCATGCAAGGCCCTGACCAGCACCCATCAGGAGCAAGGGTGAAGTGTCTTGCTCAAGGACACAACGGACGTGACGAGGTTGGTAGAAGGTGGGGATCGAACCAGGAACCCTCAGGTTGCTGGCACGGCCACTCCCCCAACCAGCGCCACGCCGTCCCCCATTTTACTGTAAAAAAAAAAAAAAAAAGGCCAGATATTTTACAGTAAAAGAAAAACAATGGCATCTCAAGTAATCATAATGTGAACATCAAAGCCGTACATTTACCATAAAATTCTAGTGACCGAGCTGCCCGTTTTTTTTTTTTTTTTAAAGGCCTACTGAAAGCCACTACTACCGACCACGCAGTCTGATAGTTTATATATCAATGATGAAATCTTAACATTGCAACACATGCCAATACGGCCGGGTTAGCTTACTAAAGTGCAATTTTAAATTCCGCGCGAAATATCCTGCTGAAAACGTCTCGGTGACGTCACAAATTGTGGAGGACATTTTGGGACAGCATGGTGGCCAGCTATTAAGTCGTCTGTTTTCATCGTAAAATTCCACAGTATTCTGGACATCTGTGTTGGTGAATCTTTTGCAATTTGTTCAATGAACAATGGAGACAGCAAAGAAGAAAGCTGTAGGTGGGAAGCGGTGTATTGCGGCCGACTGCAGCAACACAACCACAGTCGGTGTTTCATTGTTTACATTCCCGGAAGATGACAGTCAAGCTTTACCATTGGCCTGTGGAGAACTGGGACAACAGAGACTCTTACCAGGAGGACTTTGAGTTGGATGCGCAGACGCGGTACCGTGAGTACACATGCAGCTGCGGCTTCCAAACATTTGATCGCTTGCCCGTACGTGCGTGCCGCTATGTGCATGTCACGTACGTAACTTTGGGGACTTTGGGGAAATATATGTGCTGTATGAACTTTGGGGAGGTGAACGGTACTTTGGGCTGTGGGATTGAGTGTGTTGTGCAGGTGTTTGAGTTGTATTGGCGGGTAATATGGACGGGAGGTGTTTGTTATGCGGGATTAATTTGTGGCATATTAAATATAAGCCTGGTTGTGTTGTGGCTAATAGAGTATATATATGTCTTGTGTTTATTTACTGTTTTAGTCATTCCCAGCTGAATATCAGGTCCCACCCGCCTCTCACAGCATCTTCCCTATCTGAATCGCTCCCACTGCCCTCTAGTCCTTCACTCTCACTTTCCTCATCCACGAATCTTTCATCCTCGCTCAAATTAATGGGGAAATCGTCGCTTTCTCGGTCCGAATCGCTCTCGCTGCTGGTGGCCATGATTGTAAACAATGTGCAGATGTGAGGAGCTCCACAACCTGTGACGTCACGCTACCCGTCTACTACTTCCGGTACAGGCAAGGCTTTTTTATCAGCGACCAAAAGTTGCGAACTTTATCGTCGATGTTCTCTACTAAATCCTTTCAGCAAAAATATGGCAATATCGCGAAATGATCAAGTATGACACATAGAATGGACCTGCTATCCCCGTTTAAATAAGATAATCGCATTTCAGTCGGCCTTTAAATCTAATCACCTGCCAGCTGTGTCTTGCCGTCAGCACATGCCCCACCCCTATCCGATGGCGCTCGTCCTCAGCACCACAGACAGAGGCAGTGACTTTTGCTCCTGCAGGCGCGCTGGCCACACCTCCCTCCACAGAGTGTTTTCATGCGTATTTGTACTTGCTATCGTAATGTAATCCAGCTAGCGTCGTTAGCCGTAGCTAATATGCTAACACGTTTAGTATTTTACTTTTTGTATTGTTTCACTTTCATAAATTCCTCAGTAAGTTCACTGAAGATGAGGGGGTGTTCACTCTCGCCCGGGGCGTCAAATGATCTAGAGCCGGCCCTGTATGACCCGATGGTTCAACGACAGTTGACCTGTGAGAATTGTTGCGCGCCGAGTCCAGTCTGCGAAGAGCTGCTGCCTTCAGCAACATCACACTCTTACACCACTTGTAATTGGGATTTACGGGCGGCATTAAACGCACCGCGGTCGGCCGTTCGTCTCCGCCGACGCTCGCTGCCAAAAAGATGACAGCCGCGTCAATCTGGATTTTTGCAAAATACTCGAAACAGTCCGACACATTGGAGTCGTACAAGCCCAGGAAGAAATATTGTCAAATCAGCACTTTCTGTCTTTGTGGAGGCAGCATTGAGTTTTTGCAGAATGGAGTCTTATTTACAGGAAGTTGATGTTTTTGGTGCGCAATCCGCACTCGTTAGGACAGCAGCTGTGCGCAGGGACCAGATGCCGACTCGGCTCACAAAGCATCAAACCGCTCCCCTCAGCAACTCGCCTCGGACGCCATTTTGGTTCTTCTTCGCTTGTGGATTAAAAAAAAAAAAAAAAAAAGAAGGCAGTTCGGCTCTTCATTGTGGGCCCCAAGGGGACTTTTCTAGAGAGTAACAAAGCTGCTGCGAAGAAACGGTTTAAGAGGGGACAATTTCTAAAGACTTCAACAATCAGACAAAAATCCTATTTAAAGCCTTCCTTTAGCACTTAGTCTTTTTTTCTTTCTTTTTTTTTTGTCCTGTCATATAGTTGATGTAGATGCCCATATCGGCTGTTCACATTCACTTTACAATAGAGAAGTGTGGGATACTTCTCTTGTTGCCTTATTTGTATTTGACTTTATTAAATGTATTCATAGTATCATTTAGTGCAGCCGGGCCGGAGCAGGAGGAGATAGAAAGAGAGAAAAAAGGAAGACAGAGGGGGAAATTGTGGGGACAAGAGGGGGATAAGACAGAGAGACAACAACAACAACAACAGCAAACACAACAATAATTAAAGCTGCAAGCAGCGATGGACGGGACCGACTTTGGCGGCACATAAAATCCAAACCGGAGCAGTAATTAAAACTTTTTTGTCAACTTTTAATCAGAAGGGTTCAATCTCTCTCCTGTGCTAGTTTGAAGCCGACACGACCAACGCTTTCAGAGGAGATAATGTTTGAAAAAAGGTGACCGGTTTTTACAAAACTTTTTTTTTGAAGGGGGAATTGCCAACTTCCTGTTGATTTTTGCTGAAGAATGTCAATGTATGAAATCTAGGTCTAAGTCAGACCTACATAGAGGTTTTTGTTTTATGTCTCTACGACATTTCTACCGGAAGTTACAAGCAGTTTTGTCTGTGTTTTTTCCTAGTTTTGGGGTTCGTTTTTTTTTTTTATTAAAAGGCTATTTTCGCAGGTCCTGATGTGTGTGTCAAATATGGTGAGTTTTGAAGCATGTTAAGGGGGTCAAATTACAGCTCAAAGAGGCGGCGGAATAATAATAAAACGCACGAAATACAATAGGGTCCTCTGTCCCAAAGGGACATTGCGGTCCCTAATAACAACAACAATAGAGCAACATCAGCAAATAGGATCTGTACAAATATGATGGTAAAAGTGATAGCAAAGAAGCAGTTAGCGAAATAAATAACAATACATAAATTACAGCTGCAAGCAGCGATGGACGGGACCGACTTTGATGGCACATAAAATCCAAACCGGAGCAGTAATTAAAACTCTTTTGTCAACTTTTAATCGGAAGGGTTCAATCTCTCTCCTGTGCTAGTTTGAAGCCGACACGACCAACGCGCTCAGAGAAGATAATGTTTGAAAAAAGGTGACCGGTTTTTGCAAAACTTTTGTTTTGAAGGGGGAATTGCAAACTTCCTGTTGATTTTTGCTGGGGGTTGTCAATATATGAAATGTAGGTCTAAGTGAGACCTACATAGAGGTTTTTGTTTCTACTGGAAGTTACAGGCAGTTTTGTCTGAGTTTTCTTCCTAGGAGCAGTTGTGTCTGTGTTTTCTTCCTAGGGGGCGCTAGTGCGCAATTTTGAGTTTTTTTCTTCTTTTTTTTTCTATTAGATCGCAATTTTTGCCAGTCCTGATGTGTGTGTCCACTTTCGTGAGTTTTGAAGCATGTTAAGGGGGTCAAATTAATAATTGACGGCACATAAAATCCAAACCGGAGCAGTAATTAAAACTCTTTGGTCAACTTTTAATCAGAAGGGTTCAATCTCTCTCCTGTGCTAGTTTGAAGCCGACACGACAAACGCGCTCAGAGGAGATAATGTTTGAAAAAAGGTGACCGTTTTTTACAAAACCTTTGTTTTGAAGGGGGAATTGCAAACTTTGCTGGGGAAATGTAGGTCTAAGTGAGACCTACATAGAGGTATTTGTTTCATGTCTCTAAGACATTCCTACTGGAAGTTACAGGCAGTTTAGTCTGAGTTTTCTTCCTAGGAGCAGTTGTGTCTGTGTTTTCTTCCTAGGGGGCGCTAGAGCGCAATTTTGAGTTTTTTTATTTTAATTTTATTTTTTTTAAATTAGATCGCAATTTTTGCCAGTCCTGTTGTGTGTGTCCAGTTTGGTGAGTTTTGAAGCATGTTAAGGGGGTCAAATTACAGCTCAAAGAGGCAACAGTGACTGTTTTTAGTAAACTTCTGTACTGAAGGGGGAATTGCCAACTTCCTGTTGATTTTTGCTGAAGAATGTCAATGTATGAAATCTAGGTCTAAGTCAGACCTACATAGAGATTTTTGTTTCATGTCTCTACGACATTCCTGCCGGAAGTTACAAGCAAAGTTTTTTCCTAGTTTCGGGGTTCGTTTTTTTTATTAAAAGGCAATTTTCGCAGGTCCTGATGTGTGTGTCAAATATGGTGAGTTTTGAAGCATGTTAAGGGGGTCAAATTACAGCTCAAAGAGGCGGCGGAATAATAATAATAAAACGCACGAAATACAATAGGGTCCTCTGTCCCAAAGGGACATTGCGGTCCCTAATAACAACAACAACAATAGAGCAACATTAGCAAATAGGATATGTACAAATATGATGGTAAAAGTGATAGCAAAGAAGCAGTTAGCGAAATAAATAACAATACATAAATTAAAGCTGCAAGCAGCGATGGACGGGACCGATTTTGGCGGCACATAAAATCCAAACCGGAGCAGTAATTAAAACTCTTTTGTCAACTTTTAATCAGAAGGGTTCAATCTCTCTCCTGTGCTAGTTTGAAGCCGACACGACCAACGCGCTGAGAGGAGATAATGTTTGAAAAAAGGTGACCGGTTTTTACAAAACTTTTGTTTTGAAGGGGGAATTGCAAACTTCCTGTTGATTTTTGCTGGGGGTTGTCAATATATGAAATGTAGGTCTAAGTGAGACCTACATAGAGGTTTTTGTTTCTACTGGAAGTTACAGGTAGTTTTGTCTTCAGTTTTCTTCCTAGGAGCAGTTGTCTGTGTTTTCTTCCTAGGGGGCGCTCGAGCGCAATTTTGAGTTTTGGGGTTGTTGTTTTTTTTTATTAGATCGCAATTGTTTGCCAGTCCTGATGTGTGTGTCCAGTTTGGTGAGTTTTGAAGCATGTTAAGGGGGTCAAATTACAGCTCAAAGAGGCAAAAGTGACTGTTTTTAGTAAACCTTTGTACTGAAGGGGGAATTGCCAACTTCCTGTTGATTTTTGCTGAAGGATGTCAATGTATGAAATCTAGGTCTAAGTCAGACCTACATAGAGGTTTTTGTTTCATGTTTCTACGACATTCCTACCGGAAGTTACAAGCAGTTTTGTCTGTGTTTTTTTCCTAGTTTTGGGGTTGGAGTTCATTTATTTTGGAAAACCTTGTTACATTGTTTAATGCATCCAGCAGGGCATCACAACAAAATTAGGCATAATAATGTGTTAATTCCACGACTGTATATATCGGTATCGGTTGATGTCAGTAATTAAGAGTTGGACAATATCGGAATATCGCATATCGGCAAAAAAGCCATTATCGGACATCTCTAGTTAGCATATTAGCTATCGCCAACGACGCTAGCGTCATTACATTACGATAACAGGTACAAAAATGCATGAAAACACTCCTACAGACATCACACATGGGACGGTTTAGTAAGTAAGAATTGTTTTAGTTATATTGTAAAACTTACAAACAGGTTAGAGTGTCCGCCCTGAGATCGGTAGGTCGTGAGTTCAAACCCTATAAAAGACTATAAAAATGTGACCCATTACCTCCCTGCTTGGCACTCAGCTACAAGGGTTGGAATTGGGGGTTAAATCACCAAAATGATTTCCGGGCGCTGCCACCGCTGCTGCTCACTGCTCCCCTCACCTCCCAGGGGGTTGAACAAAGGAACGGGTCAAATGCAGAGGGTAATTTCACCACACCTAGTGTGTGTGTGACAATCATTGGTACTTTACTTTAAACGTTGCTTAGAGTGAAGAATCCATATGAGTAGAAACGCTATGGACGGCTAGAAAACTTGGACAGCATTCTACTGGGCGGTATAGCTCGGTTGGTAGAGCGGCCGTGCCAGCAATTTGAGGGTTGCAGGTTCGATTCCCGCTTCCACCATCCTAGTCACTGCCGTTGTGTCCTTGGGCAAGACACTTTACCCACCTGCTCCCAGTGCCACCCACACTGCTTTAAATGTAACTTAGATATTGGCTTTCACAATGTAAAGCGCTTTGAGTCACTGGAGAAAAAGCGCTATATAAATATAATTCACTTCACTTCACTACTTCCGGTAACTTGAAAACACTAAAACACACTGTAGCAGTCGCTGTCTTGCGGCTCTACGAATACGTGCGTCAAAGTAGCCAAGCATACCGAGTTGTACAACAGATGTAATGTTTTTCAACACACTCATCAGTTATACGTTTCTCCAGGGCTTTTCAGTCCTCTCCAAAACTTCCTCTCCCTCCTGCACTCGGCCGCTCACTGTTAAAGACAACAGATGATTAGATTAACACGTACCACCTGTGAAATCGAATAACCTGCCAGCTGTGTCTCGCCGTCAGCACATGCATGGTACTTGTCCTCAGCACCATAGACAGCGGCGGTGACTTTTGCTCCTGCAAGCGCGCTGCCCACATCTCCCCCCCCCACACACACACGCCTTTTCGGTGCATTTTTAAATTGCAAATGCAAATAAAAATGTTTTAAAACTACTAAAAAATCCATAAATTAGCCGCAGTGTTCAAAGTGTAGGAAAAAAGTTACAGTAAACCAGTGGTCCCCAACCTTTTTTGCACCACGGACCGGTTTAATGTAGGCATTATTTCCAGGGACCGGCTTCCCACTTGTAAAAAATAGAACTCACTAGAACGCTGGATTAGTGGGAGCCCTGGACTTGTTTCTTTGCAATGAAATGCTCATGGAAATCAGCCTTTGGCTACAATCTGTCACATTTATATTTGATGTGTTCATTAATGTGCATTGTATCATGTCACAAAGTTAGAACAAATGGCAACTTCCTATGAGGAGTTTTATTGTACATCATTGGTGTGTCTAGTGCACAGGTGTCAAACTCAAGGCCCGTGGGCCAGAACTGGCCCTCCATGTCCTTTGACATGGCCCGCAGAAGCCTGGAAATAATATGTGTGTGGAAAGGAGGCAGATACGATTTAGAGCGCCTAATACTTTTCCTCTGTGTATTCTACCAGTTTCTTTAGACAGGGTCGTAAACCTACGGAATGTGAAGAAAAACCCCACGTCTCTCTTATCAGTGTTGAGAGAGGGGGGATGGAGACTTTCTTTGGGTGAAATTAGTTGCTTTTTCCTTTGGAATGCCAGATCAACTACAGCAGCCGATACAAATGACTGATTGATTGAGTTGACCTACCAAAGCTTTGGAATAAAACTACAATATTCCAATTCTGTCTTAACGGCCCTTCTTACTCAGCATATATGTCATCTAAAGAACTTGGGATTGACCAGTAACTTAGATTCTCTGGGAGGAAGAACTGGTCCGACGCAACAGTGTCAATAAAATACCTTATATTTTCTTTCTTTACTTTCTTATTTTCTTACAAAAGGTATTAGGTTTTTTTCTAGTTCGACAGGGGGGAAAAAATAGTGTCCAATATTGCAACAAATATTATACTATCTAACTTTGTTGGTTAAAATCCAAATAAATACTTAAATATCTGCTTAATTTATAGTTTCAAAGCAAGTTATCAATCAAAGTGTACACTATAAAAATGACCAATAACTTTTACTGTAAAATTTAGGGAGTTTTTTTTACAGCATAGTTGAAAAAAAAACCCGACCAATCTTTGTTTTTTTACAGTACAATTCTGTCGACTGAGCTTAGGGATGATGTTCGAAACCGATTCTCCTGGTTGTTCGATAAGAAAAGAACCGAATCCATGGACTCGAATCCCTTTTTGAGAACCGGTTACCGTTATCGAGGCCACTATAGTAAAGAAAAAGAGTTGGTTCTTTATTCGAATCCCTGGGAACGAATCCCAAATGGGCAATATAATGCCCATTTGATTGTAGACTCTTACTGACACCTTGTGGCGATATGAAAATACTACGCGTCAATAGTTTGGGCACTTCCGGGTTGGCGATGAGAAGTAGACAAGTTGTGTTAGCTCTTACAAGCCTTGGAAAAGATAAGTCTGTAAGTAAACTGTTTAACTTGTTTATGTAACTCAATATTAAGGTGGAAAGTGGTTAAATTTGATGGTAAGATGTTTATTGAAAACGATTTTTGTGCACTGTTTCAATGGATGTTTTGAGGACTTAAAATGGCTGCCAAGCGTGTATTTCCACCATCGAAATAGTTTCAACACTCAGAAGTATTTGTTTGATGATAGTACTTTATATTTGTGTGGAGCTAGTATTTACATATTGTGTATTACATTTCAGTATGTTAATTGAATCACTTAGCTTATACATTTGTCATTGTGTGTATTTCAGTTTAAAAAAAATAAATAAATAACAGTCCAGTGCAAGACAAAAGTAAAGATAGGAAAAGACAAAGCAAGATCAACAACAATAAAGACCCTAAATGGATTCATCTGCTTTGGAACTTTATTAGACGTCTTGGACTGTTTGTTAGCTGTCTGCCTGTGTGTGTAGTTAGTATGTTCCAATAGCAGCAGAAGTGCACTTTTTAGAGAGCTGTATTATTTTCAGTTTTGTGCCCAAGGGACTGATTTTATTTAACACTATATTATTATTTATACACCTATAGTGATCACAGAGACAGGTTGCTTTTGTGTTACTGTATATATATATATATTTTTTTAAATCCCACTTAATATACTTTGGGTAACAACAGTCAATATTTATTTATTTTTATTTTTTAGGGGGGTAACAGTCAATATTTATTTATTTATTTTATTTTAGTTTTTTCTTATAAAATAAAAGTGAGCTTTTGTCACGTTCAAACACTGAGGACATCTGTTAAACAAGACAAAAGGCAAGGAATCAAACAGAGACAGAATTCAATTTGGACTCAATTGAGGAGAGACATGGCCACTGCACTCTCTGTACAGTCCTGCACCACGCTCTGACGAAGAAGGTTTTCGTCTCCTCTTTTAATTCAGATGTTCAATGTTCACGCACCAACATATGTCACAGCAGGAATGGGAGGTATTTAAAACAGTCATTGTTTTCGGTCGCTTTGAAGTCCAAGAAGAGGATTTCTCGGGCTTGGGCTCTTCCTGGATCCAGCTGGGGCAGGTGTTGGAGGACAATGGATAACCCCTCCCGTCTCCTGACCACAGGGACTTCAAGAGGGCAGCGGGTCGTAAATAGCGTTGACCTCGGTCACCAAACAGTTGGAAGAGAGTTTGTGAAATACTTCAGAGAGAGTTCGTTTAACACTTCAAAGAGAGTTCCTCTGGAAGTTGAGCAGATCCTGCCATCTGTCCGTGTTGAAATCACTGTGGCGTTTCACGAGCCTTCTTCCTCTTGTTAGGCGAAAGACAGCATTCATAATACAACGTTTCTTTTGCGATAACTTACAAACAATTATTCCAACAGCTTTTGTTAAACCAAATATTGTGTTTTTTTCCATATACAACAACCTATCTGGATTCGATAAGAGAATCGATAAGGACTCGGTTCGATAAGAAGATTTGATAATGTGCTCGAACTCGATAATTTCTTATCAAACATCATCCCTAACTGAGCTGTCAATTTTTTGTTTCTTTTTAATCCACGGTTGATGATTTTATGGTACCACATTTTATTATGGTAAAAAACTGGCACCTGAGTTGCCAAAATAAAATTAAACAGCGGTACAGTATTTCTATTTACAATAATATGTTGTAAAAATAGCAATACTAAAATAACACCATATATTTTACAGTAAAAGTCTGGCAACTAAAAAAAGCGGCCACTTTTTTTCTGTTAAAAAAGTGGTCAAATCCACAGATTTTTTTTTACTCTTTACGTATTTATTTTTTTAAATATTTAAATTCATAGGCAAATTCATTAATGATTTGCTGTTACAAGCGGCCCTCTAATGACAGCCATGACTGTGGTGTGGCCCTCAATGAAAACAAGTTTGACACCCCTGGTCTAGTGGGACAGGCCAAAGTTAAGTCGGAGAAAATGCAGTCTTTTATAAATTATTTAATGTTTCTCTCCGGCCCGGTAGCAAATGCTTCATGGACCGGTACCGGTCCCCGGACCGGTGGTTGGGGACCCGCTGGGTCGAGCCAAGACCTCCACCAAAGCCAAAGAATCGTCTCATAATCAAACGTCTTCAATTATTAATAATTAAAAATGATCTTTCTGATGGAGTTTGTGCGCGTTTGCTCCTTTCTCTCCTTTTGCAGCTCTGCTCTACGCCACCATCTTCGGCAACGTGACCACCATCTTCCAGCAGATGTACGCCAACACCAACCGCTACCACGAGATGCTCAACAACGTGCGCGACTTCCTCAAGCTCTACCAGGTGCCCAAGGGCCTGAGCGAGCGCGTCATGGACTACATCGTCTCCACGTGGTCCATGTCCAAAGGCATCGACACGGAAAAGGTCAGAGCATTCGAGTCTTTGTCAGACACAACGAGAGCACGAGCTTTGTGCCGCACTGGACGTGGGTAAGGACCGACGTTCCCTCTAAGGTGCGCGCCTGTGCAATTGCGCACTGCTCAAGCGTCCTCTGCGCACGGCAAACCTATGCTGCGCACAAAATCTAATAAAATTAAAGCTTCAAGCAGTGATGGACGGGACCGACTTTGAGGGCTCATAAAATCCAAACCGGAGCAGTAATTAAAACTCTTTCATCAACTTTTAATCAAAAGGGTTCAATCTCTCTCCTGTGCTAATTTGAAGCCAACACGACAAACGCGCTCAGAGGAGATAATGTTTGAAAAAAGGTGACCGGTTTTTACAAAACTTTTTTTTTGAAGGGGGAATTGCAAACTTCCTGTTGATTTTTGCTGGGGGTTGTCAATATATGAAATGTAGGTCTAAGTGAGACCTACATAGAGATTTTGTTTCTACTGGAAGTTACGGGCAGTTTTGTCTGAGTTTTCTTCCTAGGAGCAGTTGTGTCTGTGTTTTCTTCCTAGGGGCGCTAGAGCGCAATTTTGAGATTTGGGGTTGTTTTTTTTATTAGATCGCAATTTTTGCCAGTCCTGATGTGTGTGTCCAGTTTGGTGAGTTTTGAAGCATGTTAAGGGGGTCAAATTACAGCTCAAAGAGGCAAAAGTGACTGTTTTTAGTAAACTTCTGTACTGAAGGGGGAATTGTCTACTTCCTGTTGATTTTTGCTGAAGGATGTCAATGTATGAAATCTAGGTCTAAGTCAGACCTACATAGAGGTTTTTGTTTCATGTCTCTACGACATTCCTACCGGAAGTTGCAAGCAGTTTTGTCTGTGTTTTTTCCTAGTTTTGGGGTTGGAGTTGATTTATTTTGGAAAACCTTGTTACATTGTTTAATGCATCCAGCAGGTCATCACAACAAAATTAGGCATAATAATGTGTTGATTCCTCGACTGTATAATATATATATATTGGTATCGGTTGATGTCGGTAATTAAGAGTTGGACAATATCGGAATATCGCATATCGGCAAAAAAGCCATTATCGGACATCTGTAGTTACCATATTAGCTATTGCTAACGACGCTAGCGTCATTACATTACGATAGCAGGTACAAATATGCATGAAAACACTCCTACAGACATCACACATGGGAGGAGATAATATTTGAAAAAAGGTGACTGTTTTTACACAACTTTTGTTTTGAAGGGGGAATTACAAACTTCTTGTTGATTTTTGCTGGGGGTTGTCAATGTATGAAATATAGGTCTAAGTAAGACCTACATAGAGGTTTTTGTTTCATGTCTCTACAACATTCCTACTGGAAGTTACAGGCAGTTTTGTCTGAGTTTTCTTCCTAGGAGGCGCTAGAGCACAATTTTGAGTTTTGGGGTTTGGTTTTTTGATTAGATCGCAATTTTTGCCAGTTCTGATGTGTGTCCAATTTGGTGAGTTTTGAAGCATGTTAATGGGGTCAAATTACAGCTCAAAGAGGCGGCGGTATAATAATAAAACGCTAGAAATACAATAGGGTCCTCTGTCCCAAAGGGACTCGGTCCCTAAAAATAAAAGCGCATAACAATTTTCGACACACGGACACGACAGAGAAAACAGTTTTCGTCATCATTGTTCAAATATTGTAACGTCTGTCGAGACGCTTTGAGGACATGAATTCCATCGATCACTTTACTGAGCAAAACTCTTTATTGTCGACCATAAAGACATCACCAAAACATTAGTAAAAAAAATGATATCTAGCAAAAGAGGTCATTTTCTGCAGTACAAACCAGACCAAAAGCAACTTTGTTATATCAACAGCAGCCGCTCGCTCTTTCTCACTTGCGCCAACACTTGCACATATGGCACTTAGCCAGTGATGCGTTCACAGCCACACAAAAAGTCGGACAACTCCAACACCACACATAAAGTGTCATTCCAGGTCGTTACACTATGATTTACCAATCAAATGTGTGCTTATTCTAGTGTCATTTATTAGGAATCTTAATTTATAAATATTAATCATGAAATGCTGTTAGTATATTAAATAAATACTAATAGAAATATATTTTTTACAAACAGGAAGTTGCAGGAATGTACACATGATCCCCTGCTTACATCTCATTGTGCAACATGTGAATGTTTTAATGGGAACTAAATGCAATGTCTGAAAGGGGTACACATTATTTCCAAAGCAGGACCTCCACCCAGACAAACAATACAAGTACACAGTTCATGAAAAACAATATTTTTTGTTATTGTCATTGTAAGTGGGCCTAAACACTTATATTAGAAATGGAAATGACTGCTGTCATTTGATTATAATAATAAGAGAATGTTGTCTGTCTATCTGTGTTGGCCCTGCGATGAGATGGGGACTTGTCCAGGGTGTACCCCGCCTTCCGCCCCAATGCAGCTGAGATAGGCTCCAGCACCCCCCGCGACCCCGAAAGGGACAAGCGGTAGAAAATGGATGGATGGATGTCGAGACGCTTTGAGGACATGAATTCCATCGATCACTTTACTGAGCAAAACTCTTTATTGTCGGCCATAAACACATCACCAAAACATTAGTAAAAAAAATGATATCTAGCCAAAGTGGTCATTTTCTGCAGTACAAACCAGACCAAAAGCAACTTTGTTATATCAACAGCAGCCGCTCGCTCTTTCTCACTTGCGCCAACACATGCACATATGGCACTTAGCCAGTGATGCGTTTACAGCCACACAAAAAGTCGGACAACTCCAACACCACACACAAAGTGTCATTCCAGGTCGTTACACTATGATTTATCAATCAAATGTGTGCTTATTCTAGTGTCATTTATTAGGAATCTTAATTTATAAATATTAATCATGAAATGCTGTTAGTATATTAAATAAATACTAATAAAAATATATTTTTTACAAACAGGAAGTTGCAGGAATGTACACATGATCCCCTGCTTACATCTCATTGTGCAACGTGTGAATGTTTTAATGGGAACTAAATGCAATGTCTGAAAGGGGTAAAAACTATTTCCAAAGCAGGACCTCCACCCAGACAAACAATACAAGTACGCAGTTCATGAAAATTTTTTTGTTATTGTCATTGTAAGTGGGCCTAAACACTTATATTAGAAATGGAAATGACTGCTGTCATTTGATTATAATAATAAAAGAATATTGTCTGTCTATCTGTGTTGGCCCTGCGATGAGGTGGGGACTTGTCCAGGGTGTACCCCGCCTTCCGCCCGAATGCAGCTGAGATAGGCTCCAGCACCCCCCGCGACCCCGAAGGGAATAAGCGGTAGAAAATGGATGGATGGATGTCGAGACGCTTTGAGGACATGAATCCCATCGATCACTTTACTGAGCAAAACTCTTTATTGTCGACCATAAACACATCACCAAAACATTAGTAAAAAAAAATGCTATCTAGCAAAAGTGGTCATTTTCTGCAGTACAAACCAGACCAAAAGCAACTTTGTTATATCAACAGCAGCCGCTCGCTCTTTCTCACTTGCGCCAACACATGCACATATGGCACTTAGCCAGTGATGCGTTTACAGCCACACAAAAAGTCGGACAACTCCAACACCACACACAAAGTGTCATTCCAGGTCGTTACACTATGATTTATCAATCAAATGTGTGCTTATTCTAGTGTCATTTATTAGGAATCTTAATTTATAAATATTAATCATGAAATGCTGTTAGTATATTAAATAAATACTAATAAAAATATATTTTTTACAAACAGGAAGTTGCAGGAATGTACACATGATCCCCTGCTTACATCTCATTGTGCAACATGTGAATGTTTTAATGGGAACTAACAAATTATTTCCAAAGCAGGACCTCCACCCAGACAAACAATACAAGTACACAGTTCATGAAAAACAATCTTTTTTGTTATTGTCATTGTAAGTGGGCCTAAACACTTATATTAGAAATGGAAATGACTGCTGTCATTTGATTATAATAATAAGAGAATGTTGTCTGTCTATCTGTGTTGGCCCTGCGATGAGGTGGGGACTTGTCCAGGGTGTACACCGCCTTCCGCCCGAATGCAGCTGAGCTAGGCTCCAGCACCCCCCGCGACCCCGAAGGGAATAAGCGGTAGAAAATGGATGGATGGATGTCGAGACACTTTGAGGCCATGAATTCCATCGATCACTTTACTGAGCAAAACTCTTTATTGTCGGCCATAAACACATCACCAAAACATTAGTAAAAAAAATGATATCTAGCAAAAGTGGTCATTTTCTGCAGTACAAACCAGACCAAAAGCAACTTTGTTATATCAACAGCAGCCGCTCGCTCTTTCTCACTTGCGCCAACACATGCACATATGGCACTTAGCCAGTGATGCGTTTACAGCCACACAAAAAGTCGGACAACTCCAACACCACACATAAAGTGTCATTCCAGGTCGTTACACTATGATTTACCAATCAAATGTGTGCTTATTCTAGTGTCATTTATTAGGAATCTTCAATTTATAAATATTAATCATAAAATGCTGTTAGTATATTAAATAAATACTAATAAAAATATATTTTTTACAAACAGGAAGTTGCAGGAATGTACACATGATCCCCTGCTTACATCTCATTGTGCAACATGTGAATGTTTTAATGGGAACTAAATGCAATGTCTGAAAGGGGTACACATTATTTCCAAAGCAGGACCTCCACCCAGACAAACAATACAAGTACACAGTTCATGAAAAACAATATTTTTTGTTATTGTCATTGTAAGTGGGCCTAAACACTTATATTAGAAATGGAAATGACTGCTGTCATTTGATTATAATAATAAGAGAATGTTGTCTGTCTATCTGTGTTGGCCCTGCGATGAGGTGGGGACTTGTCCAGGGTGTACACCGCCTTCCGCCCGAATGCAGCTGAGATAGGCTCCAGCACCCCCCGCGACCCCGAAGGGAATAAGCGGTAGAAAATGGATGGATGGATGTCGAGACGCTTTGAGGACATGAATCCCATCGATCACTTTACTGAGCAAAACTCTTTATTGTCGACCATAAACACATCACCAAAACATTAGTAAAAAAAATGCTCTCTAGCAAAAGTGGTCATTTTCTGCAGTACAAACCAGACCAAAAGCTACTTTGTTATATCAACAGCAGCCGCTCGCTCTTTGTCACTTGCGCCAACACATGCACATATGGCACTTAGCCAGTGATGCGTTTACAGACACACAAAAAGTCGGACAACTCCAACACCACACACAAAGTGTCATTCCAAGTCGTTACACTATGATTTACCAATCAAATGTGTGCTTATTCTAGTGTCATTTATTAGGAATCTTCAATTTATAAATATTAATCATGAAATGCTGTTAGTATATTAAATACATACTAATAAAAATATATTTTTTACAAACAGGAAGTTGCAGGAATGTACACATGATCCCCTGCTTACATCTCATTGTGCAACATGTGAATGTTTTAATGGGAACTAGATGCAATGTCTGAAAGGGGTAAAAACTATTTCCAGAGAATGTTGTCTGTCTATCTGTGTTGGCCCTGCGATGAGGTGGGGACTTGTCCAGGGTGTACACCACCTTCCGCTAACACGCTAATTAGGGACCGCAATGTCCCTTTGGGACAGAGGACCCTATTGTAATTGTAAGGTTTTATTATTATTATTATACCGGCCGCCTCTTTGAGCTGTAATTTGACCCCCTTAACATGCTTCAAAACTCACCAAATTTGACACACACATCAGGACGGGTGAAAATTGCAATCTAATCAAAAAACCAAACCCCAAAACTCAAAATTGCGCTCTCGCGCTCCCTTGGAAAAAACACAGGCAAAACTGCCTGTAACTTCCAGTAGGAATGGCATACAGACATGAAACAAAAACATCGATGTAGGTCTCACTTAGACCTACATTTCATACACTGACATCTTTCAGCAAAAATCAACAGGAAGTTGGCAATTCCCCTTTCAAAACAAAAAGTTCCTAAAAACAGTCACTTTTGCCTTTTTGAGCTGTAATTTGACTCCCTTAACATGCTTCAAAACTCACCAAACTGGACACACACATCAGGACTGGCGATAATTGCGATCTAATAAAAAAAAAAAAAGCAAACCCCAAAACTCAAAATTGCGCTCTAGCATCCCCTAGGAATAAAACAGACAAAGCTGCTCTTGGAAGAAAACAGACAAAACCGCCTGTAACTTCCAGTAGGAATGTCGTAGAGACATGAAACAAAAACCTCTACGTAGGTCTCCCTTAGACCTACATTTCATTGATTGAGAACCCCCAGCAAAAATCAACAGGAAGTTTGCAATTCCCCCTTCAAAATAAAAGTTGGGTTAAAAACAGTCACCTTTTTTTAAACATTATCTCCTCGTTTGTCGTGTCGGCTTCAAACTAGCACAGGAGAGAGATTGTACCCTTCTGATTAAAAGTTGACGAAAGAGTTTTAATTACTGCTCCGGTTTGGATTTTATGTGCCTTCAAAGTCGGTCCCGTCCATCGCTGCTCGCAGCTTTATTTAGAGTTGTTTTCTTCTGTTGATCCCACTTCCCAAGTCGTGTTTGCATCACTGAGGACTAGAAAGACTCGGCTGGTGTGTGCGTGCAGAGGGGAACAACCTGCAGCCTGATCCGGGGGCCAATTAGCCGATATTTCTGCCACTTTGGGAGCCTTTACTGGGGACATAATCGCTTGTTTCTGAGCAAACGCGCCGCCCCCGAAGACGCCAAAGTGCGACTGAGGAGCAAAGATGATATTTAAAGTGTTTCGCTTCCCTGCCTTTGTTCTAGCTCTTTAACGAGGCTGCTTCGGGAGGAAGCGGGATGTGTTTTTCCTCGCGTCGGTTTCACCTAAATGCTCCACTTAATTAGGCCAAAATGCGCCGCTTAATCACTTCATGAATGCACAAACTGGCATTGTTTTTAAAGTAGCTGTGGAGTGGAAAAACAACTTGCCTCCATATTAAATATTACCATATTTATATCAATAGGTCAATCAATGTTTACTTATATAGCCCTAAATCACAAGTGTCTCAAAGGGCTGCACAAGCCACAACGACATCCTCGGCTTAGATCCCACATCAGGGCAAGAAAAAACTCAACCCAATGGGATGACAATGAGAAACCTTGGAGGGGACCCTCCAGCCCCCTGGGCGACCGGTGCAATGAACGTCGAGTGGATCTAGCATAATATAGTGAGAGTCCAGTCCATAGTGGATCTAACATAATAGTGAGAGTCCAGTCCATAGTGGATCTAACATAATAGTGAGAGTCCAGTCCATAGTGGATCTAACATAATAGTGAGAGAGTCCAGTCCATAGTGGATCTAACATAATAGTGAGAGTCCAGTCCATAGTGGATCTAACATAATATTGTGAGAGTCCAGTCCATAGTGGATCTAACATAATAGTGTGAGAGTCCAGTCCATAGTGGATCTAACACAATAGTGAGAGTCCAGTCCATAGTGGATCCAACATAATATTCTGAGAGTTTAGTGCATAGTGGATAGAACATAATAGTGAGAGTCCAGTCCATAGTGGATCTAACATAATAGTGAGAGTCCAGTCCATAGTGGATCTAACATAATATTGTGAGAGTCTAGTCCATAGTGGATCTAACATAATAGTGAGAGTCCAGTCCACAGTGGATCTATCATAATAGTGTGAGAGTCCCGTCCATAGTGGATCTAACATAATATTGTGAGAGTCTAGTGCATAGTGGATCGAACATAATAGTGAGAGTCCAGTCCATAGTGGATCTAACATAATATTGTGAGAGTCTAGTCCATAGTGGATCTAACATAATATTGTGAGAGTCTAGTCCATAGTGGATCTAACATAATAGTGAGAGTCCAGTCCATAGTGGATCCAACATAATATTGTGAGAGTCTAGTGCATAGTGGATCGAACATAATAGTGAGAGTCCAGTCCATAGTGGATCTAACATAATAGCGAGAGTTCAGTCCATAGTGGATCTAACATAATAGTGAGAGTCCAGTCCATAGTGGATCTAACATAATATTGTGAGAGTCTAGTCCATAGTGGATCTAACATAATAGTGAGAGTCCAGTCCATAGTGGATCCAACATAATATTGTGAGAGTCTAGTGCATAGTGGATCGAACATAATAGTGAGAGTCCAGTCCATAGTGGATCTAACATAATAGCGAGAGTTCAGTCCATAGTGGATCTAACATAATAGTGAGAGTCCAGTCCATAGTGGATCTAACATAATAGTGAGAGTCCAGTCCATAGTGGATCTAACATAATAGTGTGAGAGTCCTGTCCATAGTGGATCTAACACAATAGTGAGAGTCCAGTCCATAGTGGATCTAACATAATATTGTGAGAGTCTAGTGCATAGTGGATCGAACATAATAGTGAGAGTCCAGTCCATAGTGGATCTAACATAATAGTGTGAGAGTCCAGTCCACGATATAGGAAACTCGGGGCCAAAATGTGTGTCAAAAACCGAATCATAGAAAAATTAGGCCATGCAAAAACTGAATTACCAGTGTGAAACTAACTAGAAAATTTCCCCAGAAATGTTGATGGGCTTTCTATCTGTGCCGTGTACATCATCCAGGTACTGACCCGAGTGCAGTAGTACCGCATTTTACCGTCCTTACTCAAGTGTGGTATGTATGCTGAGGCGTTAGCATGCAGACATCCGCGCCTGCTGCTAATAGAGCTCATTAAACTCCGCCGCTCCTCCCTGAAGGTTACCTGGCGGGAGGAGCACATTCACTTAATGAAGTTGATTTCATTAATGCTCCCTGCCCAGGATGTCACCAAACATGGTAAATTCTGCAATGTCCGCCATAAAACGCTTCCTGTGTGTCCTCCAGGTGCTCTCCATCTGTCCCAAGGACATGCGGGCTGACATCTGTGTCCACCTCAACCGCAAGGTATGCACATTTTTTATTTACTATTTAAATAAATATATATATATATACATCCATCCATCCATCCATTTCCTACCGCTTGTCCCTTTCGGGGTCGCGGGGGGTGCTGGAGCCTATCTCAGCTGCATTAGGGCGGAAGGCGGGGTACACCCTGGACAAGTCGCCACCTCATCGCAGGGCCAACACAGATAAACAGACAACATTCACACTAGGGACCATTTAGTGTTGC
This sequence comes from Nerophis lumbriciformis, assembly GCF_033978685.3. Lineage (NCBI taxonomy): Eukaryota > Metazoa > Chordata > Actinopteri > Syngnathiformes > Syngnathidae > Nerophis > Nerophis lumbriciformis. The sequence goes on from NC_084573.2 coordinate 7,579,104, forward strand.
CAATCAACCTATCCCCAGGTGCATGTCTTTGGAGGTGGGAGGAAGCCGGAGTACCCGGAGGGAACCCACGCAGTCACGGGGAGAACATGCAAACTCCACACAGAAAGATCCCGAGCCCGGGATTGAACTCAGGACCTTCGTATTGTGAGGCACATGCACTAACCCCTGTGCCACCGGCATATATATACATATATATATATATATATATATATATATATATATATATATATATATATATATATATATATATATATATATATATATATATATATATATATATATATATATATATATATATATATATCCATCCATCCATCCATCCGTTTTCTACCGCTTGTCCCTTTTGGGGTCGCGGGGAGTGCTGTAGCCTATCTCAGCTGCATTCGGGCGAAAGGCGGGGTACACACACACATACAGGTAAAAGCCAGTAAATTAGAATATTTTGAAAAACTTGATTTATTTCAGTAATTGCATTCAAAAGGTGTAACTTGTACATTATATTTATTCATTGCACACAGACTGATGCATTCAAATGTTTATTTCATTTAATTTTGATGATTTGAAGTGGCAAGAAATGAAAATCCAAAATTCCGTGTGTCACAAAATTAGAATATTACTTAAGGCTAATACAAAAAAGGGATTTTTAGAAATGTTGGCCAACTGAAAAGTATGAAAATGAAAAATATGAGCATGTACAATACTCAATACTTGGTTGGAGCTCCTTTTGCCTCAATTACTGCGTTAATGCGGCGTGGCATGGAGTCGATGAGTTTCTGGCACTGCTCAGGTGTTATGAGAGCCCAGGTTGCTCTGATAGTGGCCTTCAACTCTTCTGCGTTTTTGGGTCTGGCATTCTGCATCTTCCTTTTCACAATACCCCACAGATTTTCTATGGGGCTAAGGTCAGGGGAGTTGGCGGGCCAATTTAGAACAGAAATACCATGGTCCGTAAACCAGGCACGGGTAGATTTTGCGCTGTGTGCAGGCGCCAAGTCCTGTTGGAACTTGAAATCTCCATCTCCATAGAGCAGGTCAGCAGCAGGAAGCATGAAGTGCTCTAAAACTTGCTGGTAGACGGCTGCGTTGACCCTGGATCTCAGGAAACAGAGTGGACCGACACCAGCAGATGACATGGCACCCAAACCATCACTGATGGTGGAAACTTTACACTAGACTTCAGGCAACGTGGATCCTGTGCCTCTCCTGTCTTCCTCCAGACTCTGGGACCTCGATTTCCAAAGGAAATGCAAAATTTGTATGGTTGGGTGATTGTTTGGGGTGCCATGTCATCTGCTGTATATATACATATATGTATATATATATATATATATATATATATATATATATATATATATATATATATATATATATATATATATATATATATATATATATATATGTGTGTATATATATATGTGTATATATATGTGTATATATATGTATATATATATATATATATATATATATATATATATATATATATATATATATATATATGTATGTATATACATATATGTATATATACATATATGTATATATATATATATATATATATATGTATGTATATACATATATGTATATATACATATATGTATATATGTATATATAAATATGTGTGTCTGTATATATAAATATATATATATATATTTTGGTGTGTGTGTGTATATATAATATATATATATATATATATATATATATATATATTTATATATTTGGGTGTGTGTGTATATATAATATATGTATATATATATATATATATATATATATATATAATATATATATATAATCGTGGGGAGTGCTGGAGCCTATCTCAGCTGCATTCGGGACACACACACACACACATGTATATACTGTATATATATATACAGTATATACATGTGTGTGTGTGTGTGTCCCGAATGCAGCTGAGATAGGTTCCAGCACTCCCCACGACCCCAAAAGGGACAAGCGTTAGAAAATGGATGGATATATATATATATATATATATATATATATATATATATATATACTGTATATTGTGTATATATCTTATATATATTTATATGCTGTATAGATCTAATATATATATCTAATATATATATGTATATACATATATTATGTGTGTGTGTGTGTATATTATTTATGAGTTAAAATGCAATAAATAAAGACATGCCTTCTTGTCTCTCATAAGGATTGTGAATTATAGGCAAAATTGGAACAAAACAACACAAAAAAAGATCCCATTTGAAGAGCGAATACATCTTGGTTAAAAAAAAAGAAAGAACTACTCCAAAGGCATGTATGCCTCACCTGGCTAAAGGTCACCGCACGTCATTGCTTTAGAGAGAAGAGTGTTGTTGAGCATCAGACTCCCAAGTATTTGTAACAAGTGACCATAAAAAGACACAATTTATCCTGAATGATTCATTTGTCTGTTGAAAATAATACATTTAGGGCCCGAACTACTCAGATCCAAAATAATAACAAGCGATAAACAAACGATACAATTGTGTGCGTGCACAACTGATAACGACTACAAAAGTAGTGCAGACCGCACTATTTAAATGAGGATTTTGCTTGTTTGACACTCATCATTTACGACATTTTGTGAATTCTTGTCTCCTCCTGCTCACTTTTTCTGGAGGAGTCACATACTTAGTACTATTCTGGAGGAGTCACATACTTAGTACTATTCTGGAGGAGTCACATACTTAGTACTATTCTGGAGGAGTCACATACTTAGTACTATTCTGGAGGTGTCACATACTTAGTACTATTCTGGAGGAGTCACATACTTAGTACTATTCTGGAGGAGTCACATACTTAGTACTATTCTGGAGGAGTCACATACTTAGTACTATTCTGGAGGTGTCACATACTTAGTACTATTCCTCATCTTCTAGTGATAAGAGTTGTCATGTATGTCGTTTATTTGCCACGGTGGAGGCAAGGATTAGTAACTTTGAAGCGGCACCGCACCGCGTATGTACATACTTTAACCACGCTAACTAGCCACCTCTGTAAGAGTTAGTTCCACGACATGTTTGTTGCAGCTTGGTGCAGATTTTCACTCTCAATTTTGCGTGCCAACGGTTGAACGACAAATGGACAAAAAAAACTGCCTTTGGTCAATTTTATTGGTCACATTAGCACTACGCTTACTCAAAGACGAGTTAGCGCATACTTGCCAACCTTGAGACCTCCAATTTCGGGAGGTGGGGGGTGGATGCGGGGGGCGTGGTTGGGGCGGGGGCTTGGTTGGGGGCGTGGTTAAGAGGGGAGGAGTATATTTACAGCTAGAATTCACCAAGTCAAGTATTTCATATATATATATATATATATATATATATATATATATATATATATATATATATATAAGAAATACTTGACTTTCAGTGAATTCTAGCTATATATATATTTATTTTAATATATATATATATATATATATATATATATATATATATATATATATATATATATATATAAACAAAAGAAATACTTGAATTTCAGTGTTCATTTATTTACACATATACACACACATAACACTCATCTACTCATTGTTGAGTTAAGAGTTGAATTGTCCATCCTTGTTCTATTCTCTGTCACTATTTTTCTAACCATGCTGAACACCCTTTCGCAGGTACCCAGAAAGGTTTCGAGTACCACCAAAAAAACTGAATCTCTGAAGACAGTATAAAAATCTGTGTTAAAGGTGTACAAATACTGTTTGTATAATAAGCATGTTATTTTTTACAAATGAGGGTTAAGAGTTCAGTACTAAAAAAAAAAGAAAAGAATGTGGCTTAAGTACAATTTTTTAATTGAGCTGCTGCATTTTTTGGTTGGGTTGTTTATTTATTTTTTGAGTAACTTCTATACATTTCTAAAAGGGGAGGAATGTAATAGTGATCTATGTTTGTCTGTTGCCATCTCCTGGTGAATGTTGGCTATAGCGTACTGGGGTTACTTTTTGGTTCGCCAACGATTTACGTGGTGTTGCGCACCTGACGTCACTCAGGTCCGCATGGAGCTGGAGGGGGCGTGGCTTCCAGCTCCGCCTGAATTTCGGGAGAAAATTTGTCCCGGGAGGTTTTCGGGAGAGGCGCTGAATTTCGGGAGTCTCCCGGAAAATCCGGGAGGGTTGGCAAATATGGGTACATTTGCACAAAGTATCGGATCGGTATCCCCGACACCAGCCAGAATTTTACTCGGTATCGAATCGTAAAGAAAATCTGTGGTATCGCACATCACTAGAGGTATCTTCCTTACTTTAGGACTTCCACTGCAGAGCCCCAGCATCAGTCCTTTGCTGTCGGTTACGTAACTACACTAAGTGTGTGTGTGTGTGTGTGTGTTTTTCATCCTTCTAGCTATAGTGGAAAGGGGGGTCCTCAACCTACTGACCAAATAGGCAAGACGTGTGTGTGTGTGTGTGTGTGTGTGTGTGTGTGTGTGTGTGTGTGTGTGTTTTTCATCCTTCTAGTTATAGTGGAAAGGGGGGTCCTCACAACCTACTGACCAAACGTGGGTCCACACAAAGTAGGCAAGACATGTAGGTGTGTGTGTGTGTGTGTGTGTGTGTGTGTGTGTGTGTGTGTGTGTGTGTGTGTGTGTGTGTGTGTGTGTGTGTGTGTGTGTGTGTGTGTAAGTGTGAGAGCACTTTAAAGGCTCCTGGGCATCACTCGACAAGACTGATACTACATCCAAAACTTTGGCAGACTCACGAGCCCAAGTGACGCCCGGCAGAGGACACCTTCAGTTGTGTAACAGTCGTCTCGGCTTTCTGTGAAAGTGATTCATGTCAATCAGCTCAGTGTGTGTGTGTGTGTGTGTGTGTGTGTGTGTGTGTGTGTGTGTGTGTGTGTGTGTGTGTGTGTGTGTGTGTGTGTGTGTGTGTGTGAGTGAAAGGACTGCTTAAACGAGGCCAGATTTCAATGATCAGGGTTGTAGGTTTGATTTATGGTCCACACTTGACTATTAAAGTCAATATGAATCATCGGTATCAGGGTCCATCCGAAACTGTCAGGTTCAAACACTGATGACATCTACAAACCCCGTTTCCATATGAGTTGGGAAATTGTGTTAGATGTAAATCTAAACGGAATACAATGATTTGCAAATCCTTTTCAACCCATATTCAGTTGAATATGCTACAAAGACAACATATTTGATGTTCAAACTGATAAACATTTTTTTTTTTTTTTTTTTTGCAAATAATCATTAACTTTAGAATTTGATGCCAGCAACACGTGACAAAGAAGTTGGGAAAGGTGGCAATAAATACTGATAAAGTTGAGGAATGCTCATCAAACACTTATTTGGAACATCCCACAGGCTAATTGGGAACAGGTGGGTGCCATGACTGGGTATAAAAACAGCTTCCCAAAAAATGCTCAGTCTTTCACAAGAAAGGATGGGGCGAGGTACACCCCTTTGTCCACAACTGCGTGAGCAAATAGTCAAACAGTTTAAGAACAACGTTTCTCAAAGTGCAATTGCAAGAAATGTAGGGATTTTAACATCTACGGTCCATAATATCATCAAAAGGTTCAGAGAATCTGGAGAAATCACTCCACGTAAGCGGCATGGCCGGAAACCAACATTGAATGACCGTGACCTTCGATCCCTCAGACGGCACTGTATCAAAAACCGACATCAATCCCTAAAGGATATCACCACATGGGCTCAGGAACACTTCAGAAAACCACTGTCACTAAATACAGTTGGTCGCTACATCTGTAAGTGCAAGTTAAAGCTCTACTATGCAAAGCGAAAGCCATTTATCAACAACACCCAGAAACGCCGCCGGCTTCTCTGGGCCCGAGATCATCTAAGATGGACTCATGCAAAGTGGAAAAGTGTTTTGTGGTCTGACGAGTCCACATTTCAAATTGTTTTTGGAAATATTCAACATCGTGTCATCCGGACCAAAGGGGAAGCGAACCATCCAGACTGTTATCGACGCAAAGTTCAAAAGACAGCATGTGTGATGGTATGGGGGTGTATTAGTGCCCAAGGCATGGGTAACTTACACATCTGTGAAGGCACCATTAATGCTGAAAGGTACATACAGGTTTTGGAACAACATATGCTGCCATCTAAGCGCCGTCTTTTTCATGGACGCCCCTGCTTATTTCAGCAAGACAATGCAAAGCCACATTCAGCACGTGTTACAACAGTGTGGCTTTGTAAAAAAAAGAGTGCGGGTACTTTCCTGGCCCGCCTGCAGTCCAGACCTGTCTCCCGTCGAAAATGTGTGGCGCATTATGAAGCGTAAAATACGACAGCGGAGACCCCGGACTGTTGAACGACTGAAGCTCTACATAAAACAAGAATGGGAAAGAATTCCACTTTCAAAGCTTCAACAATTAGTTTTCTCAGTTCCCAATCATTTGAGTGTTGTTACAAGAAAAGGTGATGTAACACAGTGGTGAACATGCCCTTTCCCAACTACTTTGGCACGTGTTGCAGCCATGAAATTCTAAGTTAATTATTATTTGCAAAAAAAATAAAGTTTTATGAGTTTGAACATCAAATATGTTGTCTTTGTGGTGCATTCAATTGAATATGGGTTGAAAAGGATTTGCAAATCATTGTATTCCGTTTATATTTACATCTAACACAATTTCCCAACTCATATGGAAACGGGGTTTGTATTAAACAAGACAAGAGGCAAAGAATTAAAGAGAGACAGACTCAATTTGGACTCAATATACTGAGGAGAGTCGCACGGACATTGTATCCTTCTACAATCTCCAGCCTGCTCCGCCCAAAGTTTGCACTCCTCCTCCTTTATTTGACTTTCTCCCCCCACCTGACCACAGCTGCTTCCAGAGGGAAGTGGGTCGTAAACAGCGTTGCCTTTGGTTACCGACCAGTTCAAAAGAAGAGGTCGTAAAATAGTTCAAAAAGAGTTCCATAAAATAGTTCAGAAAGAATTCGTAAAATACTTCAAAAAGAGTTCGTCTGGAAATTGGGCAGATCCTTGTTTCTCTCCGCTTTGAAGTCTTTGGCCAGAACAACATCCTTCTGTTGATTACCATACAGAGTGGAGTTTTACGAGTCTTACTCTTGGTAGGTTTCAAAAGACAGCCTTTTGTCTTCTTGACAGGAACACAATGTAATACAAAGTTTGTGTGATCATTTAGAGACAATTATTGAGTTTTAAGTGTAAACAGAAGTTTAGTTTTAAGTGTAAAAAGACGTTAAGCTCAGCTCCCTCCTCAGGTCTTCAACGAGCACCCGGCGTTCCGGCTGGCGAGCGACGGCTGCCTGCGCTCCCTGGCGGTGGAGTTCCAGACCACGCACTGTGCCCCGGGCGACCTCATCTTCCACGCCGGCGAGAGCGTGGACACTCTGTGTTTCGTGGTGTCCGGGTCGCTGGAGGTCATCCAAGACGACGAGGTCATCGCCATCTTAGGTACGCTGGCCTTTTGTCTTAACGTCTTTCTGACGTCAATGGTTGTCAACGTGGTGCGATCATCAAGTCCATCTAAGGTGATTTAAATAGCCCTGAGTCACAGGTGCCGAGGAGGTTCTGCACAAACCGCAATGAGACCCCTGGTCTAAACCCACATCCCAGGTGGAAAACATTCAAAATAATGTAAGAGTCCAGTCCAAGCAGAGGATTGTTAGAGGTTTCCATCTAGGTCCGGGGTCAGCAACCTTTACCAGTCAAAGAGCCATTTTGACCAGTTTCACAAATTAAATTAATACATTAATTTTATACAAATTTTTCCGGCAGACTACGAATTTCAGGGTAACTATTCTCTCGAACGTGCCGTGATAGTAGAACATTTAGCGCCTACTACAACCACCGTGCCAGCCCAGCCACACGTTGTACGGGGCTTCTGCTTGCTCACGTAAATGACAGCAACGCATACTTGGTCAACAACCACACAGGTTACACTGACGGTGGCGGTAAAAAAAAAACTTTAACACTCTTACTAATAATGCGCCACACTGTGAACCCACACCAAACAAGAATGACAAACACATTTCGGAAGAGCATCTGCACCGTAACACAACATAAACACAACAGAACAAATACCCAGAATCCCATGCAGCCCTGACTCTTCCGGGCTACATTATACACCCCCCGCTACCAAACCCCGCCCACCTCAACCGACGCACAAAGGGGCGGGGGGCGGGGTTTGGTGGTAGCAGGGGTGTATAATGTAGCCCGGAAGAGTCAGGGCTGCATGGGATTCTGGGTATTTGTTCTGTTGTGTTTATGTTGTGTTGGGGTGGCATGGCGTAGTGGGTAGAGCAACCGTGCCAGAAACCTGAAGGTTGCAGGTTCGCTTCCCGCCTCTTACCATCCAAAAAAATCGCTGCCGTTGTGTCCTTGGGCGGGACACTTCACCCTTTGCCCCCGGTGCCACTCACACCGGTGAATTGAATGATGAATGATAGGTGGTGGTCGGAGGGGCCGTTGGCGCAAATTGCAGCCACGCTTCCGTCAGTCTACCCCAGGGCAGCTGTGGCTATGAAAGTAGCTTACCACCACCAGGTGTGAATGTTTGATGGGTTCTACGTGTAAAGCGACTTTGGGTACTTAGAAAAGCGCTATATAAATCCCAGTTATTATGTTGTGTTAAGGTGCAGATGTTCTCCCGAAATGTGTTTGTCATTCTTGTAATGCGCCACACTTTGAACCAAAACCAAACAAGAATGACAAACACATTTCGGGAGAGCATCCGCACCGTAACACAACATAAACACAACAGAACAAATACCCAGAATCCCATGCAACCCTGACTCTTCCGGGCTACATTATACACCCCCCGCTACCAAACCCCGCCCACCTCAACCGACGCACAGAGGGGCGGGGGGCGGGGTTTGGTGGTAGCAGCAGGCCCGGCCCTAACCAATCTGGCGCCCTAGGCAAGATTTTAGGTGGCGCCCCCCCACATCGGCAGTGAAGTGTATATACTCACAAGAACCCGAATAGCTTTATCTGTGACCTTTTTTTTTTTACTTACAACTATACCTAATATATAAAGGGGTGGAAAAGTGACTATTACCTGCGTAATGTTGTAACAAATAATATTTCTATTAAATAGGCTTTACTTTGCATTTTAATTAACGTGGGATTATTTTTTGTATTTAGAAATAGTACCAACTTTTTTTTATTTATTTATTTTTTTTCTCCAACATTTGTGGCACTGGCGTGGCGCCCCCTGATGGACGGGGCCCTTAGCATTTGCCTATACGGCCTATGCCACGGGCCAGCCCTGGGTAGCAGGGGTGTATAATGCAGCCCGGAAGAGTCAGGGCTGCATGGGATTCTGGGTATTTATTCTGTTGTGTTAATGTGCAGATGTTCTCCCGAAATGTGTTTGTCATTCTTGTTTGGTTTTGGTTCAAAGTGTGGCGCATTATTAGTAAGAGTGTTAAAGTTGTTTTATATGGCCACCGTTAGTGTAACCTGTGTGGCTGTTGACCAAGTATGCCTTGCTGTCACATACGTGTGCAAGCAGAAGATTCATATAACAAGAGGCTGGGCTGGCACGCTGTTCATACAGATTGTAGAGGGCGCTAAATGCTGTACCATCATGGCACGCCCTTATTATTATTGTAAGGGTGAAAATCGGAGAATATTAATCCCGGGAGTTTTCTGCGAGAGTCACTGAAATCCGGAAGTCTCCCGGGAAAATCGGGGTGTCGGCAAGTATGCAGCTGAGCCGCATCAGAGTGATCAAAGAGCCGCATGCGGCTCCGGAGCCGCGGGTTGCCGACCCCTGATCTAGGTCATAGAGGAGTGGTGCACACTGGGCCGAGACTTAGAACAGTTAGCACCTTATCCAGACTGGTATCTCTCCAGGGGAAATCCGCGGCCTTCTGGTAACCAATAAAAGAGCAGCGGCAGAAAAGAGAAGCGGCAGGTCAACTGGTCTAAAACAGTCTATTTAAAAGATAGAGACTATAGACGGAGTACTTAAATGCTTCTACCAAGATGGCGTCTCTAACTGTTGCCGGTAGGGCATTCCAGAGTACTGAAACCCGATAGAAAACGCTCTAGAGCCCGCAGACTTTGTCTGGGCTCTGGGAATCACTAATGAGCCGGCGTTTTTAGAACGTAGGTCAGGAAAAAAACACAGAGGCTATTTCATCCCTACCTGGGGGTTGGCGTTCGATCCCCAGCTTCTACCATCCAACCAACTGTGGTTGTTTTCAAAGGGCTTTATACAAACCCCGTTCCCATATGAGTTGGGAAATTGTGTTAGATGTAAATATAAACGGAATACAATGATTTGCAAATCATTTTCAACCCATATTCAGTTGAATATGCTACTAAGACAACATATTTGATGTTCAAACTGATAAACTTTTTTTTTTTTTTTGATGCCAGCAACACGTGACAAAGAAGTTGGGAAAGGTGGCAATAAATACTGATAAAGTTGAGGAATGCTCATCAAACACTTATTTGGAACATCCCACAGGTGAACAGGCTAATTGGGAACAGGTGGGTGCCATGATTGGGTATAAAAGTAGATTCCATGAAATGCTCAGTCATTCACAAACAAAGATGGGGTGAGGGTGCCCACTTTGTGAACACATGCATGAGCAAATTGTTGAACAGTTTAAGAAAAACCTTTCTCAACCAGCTATTGCAAGGAATTTAAGGATGTCACCATCTACGGTCCGTAATATCATCAAAGGGTTCAAGAATCTGGAGAAATCACTGCACGTAAGCAGCTAAGACCGTGACCTTCGATCCCTCAGACTGTACTGCATCAACAAGCGACATCAGTGTGTAAAGGATATCACCACATGGGCTCAGGAACACTTCAGAAACCCACTGTCAGTAACTAAAGTTGGTCGCTACATCTGTAAGTGAAAGTTAAAACTCTCCTATGCAAGGCGAAAACCGTTTATCAACAACACCCAGAAACGCCGTCGGCTTCGCTGGCCCTGAGCTCATCTAAGATGGACTGATACAAAGTGGAAAAGTGTTCTGTGGTCTGACGAGTCCACATTTCAAATTGTTTTTGGAAACTGTGGACGTTGTGTCCTCCGGACTAAAGAGGAAAAGAATCATCCGGGTTGTTATAGGCGCAAAGTGTAAAAGCCAGCATGTGTGATGGTATGGGGGTGTATTAGTGCCCAAGACATGGGTAACTTACACATCTGTGAAGGCACCATTAATGCTGAAAGGTACATACAGGTTTTGGGGCAACATATGTTGCCATCCAAGCAACGTTACCATGGACGCCCCTGCTTATGTCAGCAAGACAATGCCAAGCCACGTGTTACATCAACGTGGCTTCATAGTAAAAGAGTGCGGGTACTAGACTGGCCTGCCTGTAGTCCAGACCTGTCTCCCGTTGAAAATGTGTGGCGCATTATGAAGCCTAAAATACCCCAACGGAGACCCCCGGACTGTTGAACAACTTAAGCTGTACATCAAGCAAGAATGGGAAAGAATTCCACCTGAGAAGCTTCAAAAATGTGTCTCCTCAGTTCCCAAACGTTTACTGAGTGTTGTTAAAAGGAAATCCACGCCCAGGTGACAGATCTATAAGGACTTCTGACAAAGACACGATGACAGACGCAAAGTCAAATTGTGTGAAAACAAAACCGAATGAAACAAAAGTAGCAACACGTCACATTGTTGGACTCACTTATTTAGTTCTTTAGGAACATCATCCAATGGGTTTATGTGCTCCTTGAGGACCGGCATTGTAATGCTGGCATCATTCCTCTGTCCTCTGCTTCAATTTTCTAAATTAGGAAAGAGGTTTTCATTTTTTTTTTTTTTATCTTTGCTTGCTTGCTGTGAAATAAACTCTCCAATCTAATTATCAAGCAAAGGCTCTTTAGCATCGGGGAAACCACTGAGCTGCTCAATCAATCACTTTCATCTCCACCTGGCCTCCGTGTGACCCGCGTGCTCCCCTTTTATCAAGTTTGAGACATTTTTATTCACTTAAAACCACACCGAGACCTCCGGCCGGACTCATTTCAGCTATGGACAAAAATAGATTTAGTTTCAAGTGAAAGGAGTCGTGCTTTTGTGTCTTATTTGGGCCGCGCAGCACCTCAACCCCGGAGAGAGACCGGATAGAACCAAGGGAACACTGCGTCACAATGGCAGGGCGGGAATTGATGCTTTCTTCAATATCTTATCATCGTCTAAATGGACGCCCGAGTTGTGTGAATACTCCTAAGCTTCAATACATTATATATATATACTTGCAGTGTGTATATTAGACACCTTCATAACAATATGTACGTTACTACATCATATATATATATATATATATATATATATATATATATATATATATATATATATATATATATATATACACTTGCAGTGTGTATGTTGTACATATTACATATTGTTATGAAGGTGTCTGTTACTACATTATATATATACTTGCAGTGTGTATATTGTACATATCACATATTGTTATGAAGGTGTCTGTTACTACATTATATATATACTTGCAGTGTGTATATTGTACATATTACATATTGTTATGAAGGTGTCTGTTACTACATTATATATATACTTGCAGTGTATATATTTTACATATTACATACTGTTATGAAGGTGTCTGTTACTACATTATATACTGTATATACTTGCAGTGTGTATATTGTACATATTACATATTGTTATGAAGTTGTCTGTTACTACATTATATATATACTTGCAGTGTGTATATTGTACATATTACATATTGTTATGAAGGTGTCTGTTACTACATTATATATATATATATACTTGCAGTGTGTATATTGTACGTATTACATATTGTTATGAAGGTGTCTGTTACTACATTATATACATACTTGCAGTGTGTATATTGTACTTATTACATATTGTTATGAAGGTGTGTGTTACTACATTATATATATACTTGCAGTGTACATATTACATATTGTTATGAAGGTGTCTGTTACTACATTATATATATACTTGCAGTGTGTATATTCTACATATTAAATATTGTTATGAAGGTGTCTCTTACTACATTATATATATCCTTCCAGTCTGTATATTGTGCATTTTACATATTGTTATGAAGGTGCCTGTTACTACATTATATATTTACTTGCAGTGTATATTTTACATATTACATATTGTTATGAAGGTGTCTCTTACTACATTATATATATACTTGCAGTGTGTATATTGTACATATTACATATTGTTATGAAGGTGTCTGTTACTACATTAGATATATACTTGCGGTGTGTATATTGTACATATTGTTACAAAGGTGTCTGTTACTACATTATATATATACTTGCAGTGTGTATATTGTGCATATTACATATTGCTATGAAGGTGTCTGTTACTACATTATATATATACTTGCAGTGTGTATATTGTACATATCACTTACTGTTATGAAGGTGTCTCTTACTACATTATATACATGCAGTGTGTATATTGTACATATTACATATTGTTATGAAGGTGTCTGTTACTACATTATATATATACTTGCAGTGTGTATATTGTACATATTACATATTGTTATGAAGGTGTCTGTTACTACATTATATATATACTTGCAGTGTGTATATTGTACTTATTACATATTGTTATGAAGGTGTCTGTTACTACATTATATATATACTTGCAGTGTGTATATTGTACATATCACTTATTGTTATGAAGGTGTCTGTTACTACATTATATATATACTTGCAGTGTGTATATTGTACATATTACATGTTGTTATGAAGGTGTCTGTTACTACATTATATATATATATATATATATATATATATATATATATATACTTGCAGTGTGTATATTGTACATATTACATATTGTTATGAAGGTGTCTGTTACTACATTATATATATACTTGCAGTGTGTATATTGTACATATTACATATTGTTATGAAGGTGTCTGTTACTACATTATATATATACTTGCAGTGTGTATATTGTACATATTACATATTGTTATGAAGGTGTCTGTTACTACATTATATATAATACTTGCAGTGTGTATATTGTACATATTACATATTGTTATGAAGGTGTCTGTTACTACATTATATATATACTTGCAGTGTGTATATTGTACATATTGTTATGAAGGTATATGTTACTACATTATATATATACTTGCGGTGTGTATATTGTACATATTGTTACGAAGGTGTCTGTTACTACATTATATATATACTTGCAGTGTGTATATTGTACTTATTACATATTGTTATGAAGGTGTCTTTTACTACATTATATATATACTTGCAGTGTGTATTGTACATATTACATATTGCTATGAAGGTGTCTGTTACTACATTATATATATACTTGCAGTGTGTATATTGTACATATTACCTATTGTTATGAAGGTGTCTGTTACTACATTATATACATACTTGCGGTGTGTATATTGTACATATTACATATTGTTATGAAGGTGTCTGTTACTACATTATATACATACTTGCAGTGCGTATATTGTACATATCACATATTGTTATGAAGGTGTCTGTTACTACATTATATATATACTTGCGGTGTGTGTATTGTACATATTACATATTGTTACGAAGGTGTCTGTTACTACATTATATATATACTTGCAGTGTGTATATTGTACTTATTACATATTGTTATGAAGGTGTCTTTTACTACATTATATATATACTTGCAGTGTGTATATTTTACATATTACATATTGTTATGAAGGTGTCTGTTACTACATTATATACTGTATATACTTGCAGTGTGTATATTGTACATATTACATATTGTTATGAAGTTGTCTGTTACTACATTATATATATACTTGCAGTGTGTATATTGTACATATTACATATTGTTATGAAGGTGTCTGTTACTACATTATATATATACTTGCAGTGTGTATATTGTACATATTACATATTGTTATGAAGGTGTCTGTTACTACATTATATATATATATATGTACTTGCAGTGTGTACATTGTACGTATTACATATTGTTATGAAGGTGTCTGTTACTACATTATATACATACTTGCAGTGTGTATATTGTACTTATTACATATTGTTATGAAGGTGTCTGTTACTACATTATATATATACTTGCAGTGTACATATTACATATTGTTGTGAAGGTGTCTGTTACTACATTATATATATACTTGCAGTGTGTATATTCTACATATTAAATATTGTTATGAAGGTGTCTCTTACTACATTATATATATCCTTCCAGTGTGTATATTGTGCATTTTACATATTGTTATGAAGGTGTCTGTTACTACATTATATATTTACTTGCAGTGTATATTTTACATATTACATATTGTTATGAAGGTGTCTCTTACTACATTATATATATACTTGCAGTGTGTATATTGTACATATTACATATTGTTATGAAGGTGTCTGTTACTACATTATATATATACTTGCGGTGTGTATATTGTACATATTGTTACAAAGGTGTCTGTTACTACATTATATATATACTTGCAGTGTGTATATTGTTTATATTACATATTGCTATGAAGGTGTCTGTTACTACATTATATATATACTTGCAGTGTGTATATTGTACATATCACTTACTGTTATGAAGGTGTCTGTTACTACATTATATACATGCAGTGTGTATATTGTACATATTACATATTGTTATGAAGGTGTCTGTTACTACATTATATATATATACTTGCAGTGTGTATATTGTACATTTTACATATTGTTATGAAGGTGTCTGTTACTACATTATATATATACTTGCAGTGTGTATATTGTACTTATTACATATTGTTATGAAGGTGTCTGTTAGTACATTATATATATACTTGCAGTGTGTATATTGTACATATCACTTATTGTTAGGAAGGTGTCTGTTACTACATTATATATATACTTGCAGTGTGTATATTGTACATATTACATGTTGTTATGAAGGTGTCTCTTACTACATTATATGTATATATACTTGCAGTGTGTATATTGTACATATTACATATTGTTATGAAGTTGTCTGTTACTACATTATATATACTTGCAGTGTGTATATTGTACTTATTACATATTGTTATGAAGGTGTCTGTTACTACATTATATATATATATACTTGCAGTGTGTGTATTGTACATATTACATATTGTTATGAAGGTGTCTCTTACTACATTATATATATACTTGCAGTGTATATATTGTACATATTACATATTGTTATGAAGGTGTCTGTTACTACATTATATATATACTTGCAGTGTGTATATTGTACTTATTACATATTGTTATGAAGGTGTATGTTACTACATTATATATATACTTGCAGTGTGTATATTGTACTTATTACATATTGTTATGAAGGTGTATGTTACTACATTATATATATACTTGCAGTGTGTATATTGTACTTATTACATATTGTTATGAAGGTGTCTGTTACTACATTATATATATACTTGCAGTGTGTATATTGTACATATTCCATATTGTTATGAAGGTGTCTCTTACTACATTATATATATACTTGCAGTGTGTATATTATACATATTACATATTGTTACGAAGGTGTCTGTTACTACATTATATATATACTAGCAGTGCATATATTGTACATATTACATATTGTTATGAAGGTGTCTGTTACTACATTATATATATACTTGCAGTGTGTATATTGTACATATTACATATTGTTATGAAGGTGTTTGTTACTACATTATATATATACTTGCAGTGTGTATATTGTACATATTCCATATTGTTATGAAGGTGTCTGTTACTACATTATATATATACTTGCAGTGTGTATATTGTGCATATTACATATTGTTATGAAGGTGTCTCTTACTACATTATATATATACTTGCAGTGTGTATATTGTACATATTACATATTGTTATGAAGGTGTCTGTTACTACATTATATATTCTTGCAGTGTGTATATTGTACTTATTACATATTGTTATGAAGGTGTCTGTTACTACATTATATATATACTTATCATCTTTGAAATAAAAAATGAATGTGTGTTCTTGTCTCTCATGATGATTGTGAACAACATGCAACATTCCCAAAAAAGTGCAGTTCCCATTTAAGACGTACGGAGAGAAGCGGGTAAATAATATTGTGATCATCGTTTCCAGCAAGAGTGCAGTATTCGGGAGATGTCAAACTTGTATTTTTTTTATTCATTTATTGAAGCGTTTCAATTCGAGGCACAGCTGAAGAGTCGCAGTCGCCCCCTTCAGGCCACGTGAGGACTCACACGTCCACACGGCTAATTGGCCAAGAGCGATAGGTCTCCCGGGAGCTCCTTCCAGAAGCCCTGCAGCAGGTTCTGAGGGATTAAGATCCGCGGGGGGGGGGTGGATGGAGGACAGCTTGTCAGAAAGCGATACAGTCCCTGACACACACTTCAACACACACTTCAACACACACTTTGTATCAACTGCTTTGACAGCTTGTGAGCAATATGGCGGCCCGTGGTCAGCGATTACGGGTTTGTCAGCATGACTCACGCCCATGGCTTTGACACAGATTCCACTCGTGATTAGCTCCGATTTCTGGGCCTGCGCCGACTTTCAGCTCGTTAGGCACAATGAGAAGTGATGATTTTGCACTTTTGCATACATTGAATCATTGTTTTGAAGCCACGTCACATTTGATCTGTCATTCTATCACCAAGCATGCACTGCAAAAAGTGAAATCTAAGTAAGATGAAATATCTCAAATAAGGGTGATATTTGCTTATTTTCTGTCTGATACGATAATTCTTCTCACTAAGCAGATTTTATGTTAGAGTGTTTTACTTGTTTTAAGGGTTTTGGTCCTAAATGATCTCAGTAAGATACTACTGTCATGACTTGGTCCTGGGGTTTAGTTTTTCTGGGATGCAACGGAAAGTTGGCTCGGGCGAGACGGGAATTTAAGTACATTTTTATTTAAAGACTATAACTACAAAAAAAAAGGAAGTAAACAAAAGGCGCGCACAATGGCGGAGAACAAACTATGAAACCAAAAAGACTATAAACATGGAACAAAAGCTTACTTGGCTTGGACAAAAATAGTAGCATGAAGGATGGACATGGAAAGAAGTGTCAGGAATGGACAGAGCATAAATGCGGGGATGTCACCAGAAAGACAAACTGAAAAACACTGAACTTAAATACTACAGACATGATTAACGAAAACAGGTGCGTGACTCAAAACGTGAAGCAGGTGCGTGACGTGACAGGTGAAAACTAATGGGTTGCTATGGTGACAATCAAGAGTGCACAATGAGTCCAAACGTGGAACAGGTGAAACTAATGGGGTAATCATGGAAGCAAGACAAGGGAGTGAAAAGACAGAAACTAAAGAGTCCTATAACTAAACAAAACATGACTTAAAACAAAACATGATTACACAGACATGACAACTACAGCTTGTTGCTGAGATTTGATGAGCTATATTGAGTAAAACATTGAATATCAACTGTTGCAAAGCTGTGTCATCAACACTCACAAGTATAAAACTACTTTTTTAAAGTAATCATTTATTTCAAGCATGAAAAAAAAAATCATGATTTTAACACAATTGTGTCTCATAATTAAAACAGATGAAATGGGCTTTGCTGTTTTATTTTCAATGAAACAATAGAAAATACGTACTTCTGTATAGTAGTACAGTTGGCACAGTACAGCAAACTGACAGTTAACATTTAAACATTTAAAGGGGAACATTATCACAATTTCAGAATGGTTAAAACCATTAAAAATCAGTTCTCAGTGGCTTATTATATTTTTCAAAGTTTTTTTCAAAATTGTACCCATCACGCAATATCCCTAAAAAAAAAAGCTTCAAAGTGCCTGATTTTAACCATCGTTATATACACCCATCCATTTTCTGTCAGGCTTGGACAAAGGAAGGGACTCAGATGCAGAGGTATGATTCCAAATAAAGCTTTTATTTTGAAAAACTCTTTAAGCCTCCGGAGCCGAGTAAATTCAAATACTATGAAATTACAAAAATAGCTATCGACAAAATGTTCCCAAAAGGGAAAAACCGAAAATCACTCCAAAAGGAGGAAATACAAAAATAAGGACAATTATAATTAGCACCGTATCTGTTATCAAAAAACTTTAACAAAAAAACGCTCCAACAGGAGGAAGAAAATAAAGACTGTAAAACTTACTACTCTAATAAATGTAAACAAAAAATTACTCAAAAACTTTGAGTAAAAATATTTAGGGAAAAATTATAACTCACCACTGCGGTAGAAAAAGGTTGAATAACAAAAGTCGCTTTGAGGGAGGAGAAAAAGTTCATTCAAAATTACAGCGTGGGATATTCTGGAATATGGACATGAACATGAACATGGAACGCAAGACAGGCACGAAAGCTCGAGACAATCTGGCACAGAACAAGGGGAGGCATGGGCTTATAAAGAACATGAGGGTAATGGGAAACAGGTGGAAACAATCAAGGGTCAGGAATGACGTCAGACTGGTGACACAAGAGGAAGGACCCGTGATCTGAAACAAGAGGAGTTGCTTTTCAAAGTAAAACATGTAAATCACAAGACAGAAAAAACCAAGACAAGACTTCCCTCACCGCGGTGTGACATTTTCCTGTGACGTCACATAGTGATGCCAACACAAACAAACATGGCGGAAAGAACAGCAAGCTATAGCGACATTAGCTCGGATTCAGACTCGGATTTCAGCGGCTTAAGCGATTCAACAGATTACAAATGTATTGAAATGGATGGTTGTAGTGTGGAGGCAGGTAGCGAAAACCAAATTGAAGAAGAAACTGAAGCTATTGAGCCATATCGGTTTGAACCGTATGCAAGCGAAACTCGACGAAAACGACACGACAGCCAGCGACACGGGAGAAAGCGAGGACGAATTCGGCGATCGCCTTCTAACCAACGATTGGTATGTGTTTGTTTGGCATTAAAGGAAACTAACAACTATGAACTAGGTTTACAGCATATGAAATACATTTGGCAACAACATGCACTTTGAGAGTGCAGACAGCCCAATTTTCATCAATTAATATATTCTGTAGACATACCCTCATCCGCGCTCTTTTCCTGAAAGCTGATCCGTCCAGTTTAAGGGACGGTGTGAGCCAAGACATCCAGGGGGTTTAGCTCGCTCGTCTGCGGGAACAAACTGCCGCCATTGCTTGCCGTGCTACCGAGGTCCTTTGTCCCTGAATTGCTCACACACTCCGGCAGATTCAATGGGGGTCTGGCGGCAGATTTCTTTGACTTTATCGTTGGAAATGCATCTGCTTTGAGTGTCGCAGGATATCCACACATTCTTGCCATCTCTGTCGTAGCGTAGCTTTCGTCGGTAAAGTGTGCGGAACAAACACTTTCGCATCTTTGGGCCACTGGTGCAACTTGAATCCGTCCCTGTTCGTGTTGTTACACCCTCCGACAACACACCGACGAGGCATGATGTCTCCGAGGTACGGAAAACAGTCGAAAAAACGGAAAATAACAGAGCTGATTTGACTCGGTGTTTGAGAAAATGGCGGATTGCTTCCCGATGTGACGTCACAAGAGAGCGAATATTAGAAAGGCGTTTAATTCGCCAAAATTCACCCATTTAGAGTTCGGAAATCGGTTAAAAAAATATATGGTCTTTTTTCTGCAACATCAAGGTATATATTGACGCTTACATAGGTCTGGTGATATTGTTCCCCTTTAACATGTGAGATTTCAAACAATTTTGAACAGAAATAGTTTCATGCACATTCAGGTAAATTCTTCAAAATTACAATTAAAAAAGTGTTGGCCGGGTAGCCGGGCTGTATACCGTATTTTTCGGAGTATAAGTCGCACCTGCCGAAAATGCATGATAAAGAAGGAAAAAAACATATATAAGTCGCACTGGAGCCCGGCCAAACTATGAAAAAAAACTGTGACTTATAGTCCGAAAAATACGGTATATGCGCACTAATTGACTGAAAGAGCACGCACTTGGCGCGATGATGTCATGTTATCCATGGAAAAATGCATTTTTAGACAATATGATTTGCCTGAGCGGCTAGGAGACCCCGAGAGTAACAAGATGTTGCCTTGTTGAATTTCCATTAAAAACAATAAATTAGTTTTTAGTATAAGTTTGCTGGTTTCAAGAAATGTAATGCCGAGCGCATATCATTATGTCAAGATAATGGCACTAGCATTTACTTCATTTAAGAATATTTTTCAACATATTGAGCAAAAAGGTCTAATTTTTTCTACCAAGAAAAGTGCACTTGTTATTAGTGAGAATATACTTATTTTAAGGTATTTTTGGGTTCATTGAGGTTAGCTAATATTACTTGTTTTGGAAAGTCTTGACAAGCCAAATTTTCTTGTTCTATTGGCAGATAATTTTGCTTAGTTCAAGTAAAATATCCCTCATTTTTGTATTTTTTTTTCTTGTTTTTGAACACTGACTTTTTGCAGTGTGGCGTTGCCTGGGAGACGCTGACAGCGCGAGCATCGTCATGTATCATTCATGCGCTGAGAGATAATCATGCCGGAGTCATGCTGGCAGCTGATAAGTCCAGAGACCCCCACAAGTATCCAGAACCTCGTCTCGGCAGAAGGAACTGCTGAGCAAGCATTGCAGTCGTGTCTGCTGGTGTTGGGAGCACCTCAAGGTTCTCTTTTGGAGCCTTTTTCCAGTGATCCATGCTGCATTTGTTGTACTGGAATGTGTCCTTTCTGCACCGTGTGCACGAGTCCATAATAATAATAATAATAATAATAATAATAGATTGTATTTGTAAAAAGTAATTGAGTAAACAACCTCAAAGTGCTACAGTGTATTAAAAAAAATAAAATAAAAAGATAATAAAAAATAAATAAATAAATAAAAACTAGAACAGCCAAATAGCTAAAACTAGTATGCATATATCTAAAAAAAAAAAAGGCTTTTTTTTTTTTTTTTTAAAAGAAGGGTTTTTAAGCCTTTTTTAAAAACATCCACAGTCTGTGGTGCCCTCAGGTGGTCAGGGAGAGCGTTCCACAGACTGGGAGCGGCGGAGCAGAAAGCCAGTCCAGTGAGGGTTTATTAAATGTGAAGTTTTTTTCAGCGTCAGTTAGTGGTGAGCTCAGGTGAAACCACCTGCAAAGCATTTGTCAACAAACAAGTCAATGATGGCGGTGACAAACCTGCCATCCAAACAATACACCGTTTGTTGACAAGAAGACATGACAGTCCATTCGGTCTCTTTATTAAGCGGAGGTAACACAATCTGGTGCGAAAATTTAAAAGAGCTGCTAACTGCTAAATGTCAGCTTCAAACATCGATGACATCTATTAAACAAGACAAGAAGCAAGGGAATAAACAGAGACAGAATTCAATTTTGTTCAATTTGAGGCGAAACGTGTCAACCTGTAACCTCTTACAGTGTCACCCACGCTCTAACGGAAAAAGGTTCACGTCTCCTCTTTTATTTGAATATTCCCTGTTTACATAACAGCTGTTTCTAAAGGAATGGGGGGTATGTAAACAGCCTTTGTTTTCGGTCACATTAACACCAAAGAAAAAGATGCCTCGGGCTTGGACTGGTCCCGGATCGAGCTTGGGCAGGTCTTGGATCAAAGTAGATAACCCGTCCCGTCTCCTCCCATCGTACACAATGGAATTTTACAAGCCTTTGGCTTGGTGCAACAAAGACAGCTTTCGTCTGTTCACTGGGAACTCAGAGAACGGAAAATGTTTTGATAATTTACATACAATTTTTCTGACACTAAAGCTAACCAACAGAGTTCCGTTGAAACCCTCCACGGCGTCACCCGTCGCCTGGCAACAGGCCCCGCCTTATAAAAGCAAAGACACTGTGCGCTACATGAAACGTCTTTCAACTACAAATGCCAGCTATTTAAAGGTTGTTTTTTTTAAAGTAACGTATTAATTACTTTCCCTAGTAATTCATTATATTTATTTAAGAGTAATTCTGTTAGTAATACAACTACTTTTTTGGAAAAGTGACGAGTAACTTTAATTACTTTTTAAAAGTAATTCATTCACAACATTGGCGAAGAATCATGCCTTATCATACCTTGCAGAATTGTAACAACACAGTCCCTTTTATGTTTACAGGGGGAGTAGACGGCACGGACCACAAGGGGGCTTAGTAGCTCTATGTATTTATTACATACATTTACAATATTTATATATAATAATCAACTTACTGCGGGGTTCGTTCCCCCGGGATGCAGACGGACCACTCCAGAAAAGGCGTGCAGGTAGGAACATGATTTATTCGTAGAACTCAAACAAGTACCAAAAACTGAAAACAAGCCAGAGGAAACACGTGCCGATCGCAATCGAAGTTAAGGCTAACACTTAGCATAGGCTAGAAGACTAGGAATACTCACGTAACTGTAGCATACGCAAACAAAGAAGCCAGGCCGACTGACCGGCAAAGGCAGGCTTAAATAATGCCTCTGATTAGTGCTCGGGAAACAGGTGAGCGTCCCGAACACCAATCAGAGGCAGGTGAAAATAATAAGTAACCATGGTAACTAAACAAACTCAAGGGTGCACAACAACATGAACTAAGGGAGTCCAAAACTAACAGAAAATAACAAAAACATGATCCGGGCCACAGATCATGACACAAACAATAATAATATAATCTACACACGGGTGTGGAGTATGACAAAAATCCAATGGGGTGTATGGTGTGAGACTATGTGTAGGAATTAGTCCCGGAGGGGAAAGGCAGGCTCGAGTGTCCGTGAGATAGGCAGGAAGTCGGGGGCTATAGCGAGGCGTAGGAGGTCCGTGTCCAAGCAGGGGTTCGAGGATCGAGAGAGGCCGTCCGGAATCTAAAGGGAAGTCGAGGCACACAGCTCGATCGCGGGAGACAGGGAAAGCACTGCGAGAAAACACAAAGGACATGAGACACGGGAACCTGGAAGACACAGAGAGAGAGCAAGTACGTGGGAGGGGAGCCAGAGACGCAATAGCTTACTGTAAACAGAGAACTACGTTCCGGCGCCGGATCTTCGGGTCCGCTCGCCTTCATCGGTCCCAGGTGCGCAGATTGCTGATCACCTGCAGCCTTGCCAGTGCTTGCAGCAGAAGGCATGCGGGACTGCGCATGCACCGTGACAGTCCCATTGTAATGTGTTTATGAGCAAATCCGTTTGGAGTAAGAGGAGCTGTCACAGATAAATTGTTGTATTAGAAACACAATTATTTGCCAGCTTTATTTCATGGCAAAGTGGGCCAACAATTTATTTTCTTGCAAATAACGAAGAGCCGAATCTTTCCTTTCATATTCACGTACCTAATGAGGTGTCCAGTGGTTGCCCTGGCATTCACCATCGTTTTTTGTTTTTTTTAACGTTCGTCAGGCAAAGGCGACGTGTTCGGCGACGTCTTCTGGAAGGAAACCACGCTGGCTCACGCCTGCGCCAACGTGCGGGCGCTGACGTACTGCGACCTGCACGTCATCAAGAGGGAGGCGCTGCTCAAGGTGTTGGACTTCTACACGGCCTTCGCCAACTCCTTCTCCAGGAACCTCATCCTCACCTGCAACCTGCGCAAGAGGGTGAGTGCACTGCACACACACACACACACACACACACATATATATATATATATATATATATGTATATATATACATACATACATACATATTTACATACATGTATGTGTATATATATATATATATATATATATATATATATATATATATATATATATATATATATATATATATATATATATATATATATATATATGTAGAGGTTGCCCTCTAGTGGGTTCTTCGGACCACTACACACTGCCAGGAGAGTTTTATTTTCATAAATATCAATAGGCTTCTGCTTTCCAGCACAATGTCTTTTTCTCCTGCGTCCGCTCATCAGCACCTCCAACTCCAACTGCCGTGTCTCGTGCCGGCTGCTGCTAATAAAGGCGACAGGTGATTAGATAACAAGGCCCGCCTGGGCCATCTACTCACCTGTCGCTGTCTTCGAGGCCGGTCTTTGCACACCCCATTCCGCGGCAGGCCCACAGGCCACGCCCCCCCCATATATATATATATATGTATATATGTGTGTGTGTGTATATATACAGGTAAAAGCCAGTAAATTAGAATATTTTGAAAAACTTGATTTATTTCAGTAATTGCATTCAAAAGGTGTAACTTGTACATTATATTTATTCATTGCACACAGACTGATGCATTCAAATGTTTATTTCATTTAATTTTGATGATTTGAAGTGGCAACAAATAAAAATCCAAAATTCCGTGTGTCACAAAATTAGAATATTACTTAAGGCTAATACAAAAAAGGGATTTTTAGAAATGTTGGCCAACTGAAAAGTATGAAAATGAAAAATATGAGCATGTACAATACTCAATACTTGGTTGGAGCTCCTTTTGCCTCAATTACTGCGTTAATGCGGTGTGGCATGGAGTCGATGAGTTTCTGGCACTGCTCAGGTGTTATGAGAGCCCAGGTTGCTCTGATAGTGGCCTTCAACTCTTCTGCGTTTTTGGGTCTGGCATTCTGCATCTTCCTTTTTACAATACCCCACAGATTTTCTATGGGGCTAAGGTCAGGGGAGTTGGCGGGCCAATTTAGAACAGAAATACCATGGTCCGTAAACCAGGCACGGGTAGATTTTGCGCTGTGTGCAGGCGCCAAGTCCTGTTGGAACTTGAAATCTCCATCTCCATAGAGCAGGTCAGCAGCAGGAAGCATGAAGTGCTCTAAAACTTGCTGGTAGACGGCTGCGTTGACCCTGGATCTCAGGAAACAGAGTGGACCGACACCAGCAGATGACATGGCACCCCAAACCATCACCCAACCATGCAAATTTTGCATTTCCTTTGGAAATCGAGGTCCCAGAGTCTGGAGGAAGACAGGAGAGGCACAGGATCCACGTTGCCTGAAGTCTAGTGTAAAGTTTCCACCATCAGTGATGGTTTGGGGTGCCATGTCATCTGCTGGTGTCGGTCCCTCATCAGGAGATGAGAAGAAATCTCCTGATGATTGAGGGAACCCCTCATGAAACAGGCCTGTAGAGATGAAGTAGTCTTGTGATTTTTTTTCCCACACATACATATATTGCGCTCTACTACGGTATCGAGCACTATTTTTTGGATAACCTTATTAAGACATATATATATATATATATATATATATATATATATATATATATATATATATATATATATATATATATATATATGTATATATATGTATGTATGTATATATATATACATATATATATATATATATATATATATATATATATGTATATATATATATATATATATATATGTATATATATGTATATATATATATATATATATATATATGTATATATATATATATATGTATATATATATGTATGTATGTATATATATATATGTATTTGTATATATGTATATATATATATATGTATATGTATATATATATATATATATATATAATGTGTATACATATATATATATATATATATATATATATATATATATATATATATATATATATATATTTTGTTTCTTGTGCGGCTGTGGCCCGTTACCAATCGGTCCACGGACCGGTACCGGGCCGCAGCCCGGTGGTTGGGGACCACTGCATTATACAGTGCTCAACACCGGGGTAGAGCAGAATAAATATATATATAAAAACAGTCATGGTCAAAAGTTTACATACACTTGTAAAAAACAATGTCATGGCTGTCTTGGAGTGTATGTGTATATGTATATATGTATAATATGTATATACAGTCGTGGTCAAAAGTTGACATACACTGGTGAAGAACATAATGTCATGGCTGTCTTGAGTTTCCAATAATGTGAAATAGAGTGATTGGAGCACATACTTGTTGGTCACAAAAAACATTCATGAAGTTTGGTTCTTTTATGAATTTATTATGTGTCTACTGAACATGTGAGCAAATGTGCTGGGTCAAAAGTATACATACAGCAATGTTAATATTTGCTTACATGTCCCTTGGCAAGTTTCACTGCAATAAGGCGCTTTTGGTAGTGTTGGGTTTTGGACCAGTTGTTCCTCCCAGGGAATTCAAGTCACAAGTCGCTCCCAAGCTCTTTACGACACTTAAAGCTGAGTAGTAAAACCACTAGAGACAGAATAGGTATTTTGTAATATATTTGCAAAGCTTTGCATATATATATACATTTAGACCAGTCCAGCATAGAACATTCTATCGCGCCGCCAAGATGGTCTGTCCTCCCGACAAAAACCCTCTCCCCTCTTAAATCTCTCTGGTCAAAACACATGCACATTATCTCTCTTTCTTACATTCCAAAGCTTCAAGGTTAACACACACAGTTTACTTGCAGACAAACAGAAAGAGAACAAATGGAAAAACACGAGCTGTTTTCAAATATGACTATGAAATAAAAGAAGTAACACTTAAATTCGGATATATATAAATATCTGCCTCCGACAGTAGCCATCCACAAGCTTCTGCTTGAATTTTTGACCACTCCTCTTGACAAAATTGGTGCAGTTCAGCTAAATGTGTTGGTTTTCTGATATGGACTTGTTTCTTCAGCATTGTCCACACGTTTAAGTCAGGACTTTGGGAAGGCCATTCTAAAACTATAATTCGAGCCTGATTTAGCCATTCCTTTACCACTTTTGAGGTGTGGTTGGGGTCATTGTCCTGTTGGAACACCCAACTGCGCCCAACACCCAACCTGCGGGCTGATGATTTTAGGTTGTCCTGAAGAATTTGGAGGTAATCCTCCTTTTTCATTGTCCCATTTACTCTCAGTAAAGCACCAGTTCCATTGGCAGCAAAACAGACCCAGAGCATAATACTACCACCACCATGCTTGATGGTAGGTATGGTGTTCCTGGGATTAAAGGCCTCACCTTTTCTCCTCCAAACATATTGCTGGGTATTGTGGCCAAACAGCTCAATTTTTGTTTCATCTGACCACGGAACTTTCCTCCAGAAGGTCTTATCTTTGTCCATGTGATGTCAGATGAAACAAAAATTGAGCTGTTTGGCCACAATTGGATTTGCGTTTTTTTCCCAGTGGATTTAAATAAGTGTAATTTTGAGTTTTTTTTATGGTGCTTGAACGTTTTTTTATAATATGCACAAAGTTCAGTGAGTAGGTTGTGTTGCGTGTGACCATGTGTGTTGACTTTTTGTGACTTTTTCCATGACTCGCCTTGACTAGGGAAGGTTGTTTGGATTGATTTAAATAAGTGTAATTTAGATTTTTTATGGTGCTTGAACATTTTTTTATAATATGCACAAAGTTCAGTGAGTAGGTTGTGTTACGTGTGACCATGTGTGTTGACTTTTTGTGACTTTTTCCATGACTAGCCTTGACTAGGGAAGGTTGTTCGGATTGGGTCATATAACTAAATGCTTTGTCGAAGTCACTTCCATGCACAATTCATGGTCATTGATCTGATTTATTCACATTGTCCACTAGTTGGCGGCACATTTGCAACGGCCAGATTGTCAGATATTACAAATTAATTTGAAAACACTCTGCGGGCTGGATTCCCTTCTAAACTGGGCTAAACTGAAGACGCCGGCGGGCTGTAGTTTGAACACCGCTGGATTACAGCTTCTTGTCCCTTTCATCGCCTCCTTTCCTCCTTCCTCGCTTCCATTGCATGTCTTCTCTGCTGCCGCACGTCTGTTGTTTTTAAAGGCTGACGTGGTTATTAATTATTTACACACACAGTCGGGCGTGCGCCTCGTTATGTCCCCTGACCTGCGGGTGGCGTCCAAGCGGGAAGTGTTGACTTTATTAACTCGCTGGTCCCACTTTGACTTCATTATTAATTACTCATTAATTATGCCTTTTTATAGAACTAACAGTATGCATGAGGTGGTGCACTTCTCAAACTAAATAGACATTTTATTTTGAAGGAGATTATGTCAGCTAAAGAGGAGGTAGGGTCGGATTTAGTTGTTTTACCTTTGTATATATAATCTTCTTTTTAGTAGAACTTTACATGTGTAACTTTACAGTTTCTTTATTACTATTTTTAGAGATGTCCGATAATAACAGCCTGCCGATATTATCGGCCGATAAATGCTTTAAAATGTAATATCGGAAATTATCGGTATCGGTTTCAACCTTCCGGTTTTCCCAGGAGACTCCCAAATTTCAGTGCCCCTCCCGAAAATCTCCCGGGGCAACCATTCTCCCAAATTTCTCCCGATTTCCACCCGGACAACTATATTGGGGGCGTGCCTTAAAGGCACTGCCTTTAGCGTCCTCTATACAAACAGCGTGCTGGTCCAAGTGAATGCAAGGCATACTTGATCAACAGCGATACAGGTCACACTGAGGGTGGCCACATAAACAACTTTAACACTGTTACAAATATGCGGCACACTGTGAACCCACACCAAACAAGAATGACAAACACATTTCGGGAGAACAGCCGCACCGTAACACAACATAAACACAACATAAACACAAGAGAACAAATACCCAGTATCCCTTGAAGCACTAACTCTTCCGGGACGCTACAATATACACCCTCCGCTACCACCAAACCCCGCCCCCCCACCTACAACTCCCGCATCACAACAAAATTAGGCAATAATGTGTTAATTTCACACTTGATATATACATATACTGTATATATCGGTATCGGTTGACATCGGAATCGGTAATTAAGAGTTGGACAATATCGGATATTGGCAAAAAAGCCATTATCGGGCATATCTAATTATTTTGTGTTTTACCACGTTGAACCTAAACTATAAGTAGGCACAATTTTGATTTTATGGGGTGACTTTTCTCATACCCGAATGCCTAACATGTTTCGTAAATGTTAGAATGCAAATATAAAATCTATCATTCAAAAAGTCAAGTTCAGTACAAATTACGCAAACAATGAACATGAATATCGTCAAACTGTTATGATAGTCATTTACCTTCAAAGCCATTATAATTGACTAGAGATAATATCGGCCGATAAATGCTTTAAAATGTAATATCGGAAATTATCGGTTTCAAAATTATCGGTATTGGTTTCAAAAAGTAAATTTTATGACTTTTTAAAACGCCGCTGTGTACACGGACGTAGGGAGAAGTACAGAGCGCCAATAAACCTTAAAGGCACTGCCTTTGCGTGCCGGCCCAGTCACATAATATCTACGGCTTTTCACACACACAAGTGAATGCAAATCCTACTTGGTCAACAGCCATACAGGTCACACTGAGGGTGGCCATATAAACAAGTTTAACACTGTTACAAATATGCGCCACACTGTGAACCCACACCAAACAAGAATGACAAACACATTTCGGGAGAACATCCGCACCGTAACACAACATAAACACAATATAAACACAACAGAACAAATACCCAGAATCCCTTGCAGCACTAACTCTTCCGGGACACTACAATATACACCCCCCGCTATCACCAAACCCCGCGCCCCCACCTACAACTCCCGAATCACAACAAAATTAGGCATAATAATGTGTTAATTTCACTACTGTATATATCGGTATCGGTTGATATCGGAATCTGTAATTAAGAGTTGGACAATATCGGAATATCGGATATCGGCAAATTATTTTGTGTTTCACCACGTTGAACCTAAACTATAAGTAGGCACAATTTTGATTTTATGGGGTGACTTTTCTCATACCCGAATGCCTAACATGTTTTGTAAATGTTAGAATGCAAATATAAAATCTATAATTCAAAAAGTCGAGTTCAGTACAAATTACGCAAACAATGAAGATGAATATCGTCAAACATGTTATGATAGTCATTTACCTTCAAAGCCATTATAATTGACTAGAGATGTCCGATAATATCGGACTGCCGATATTATCGGCCGATAAATGCTTTAAATGTAATATCGGAAATTATCGGTTTCAAAATTATCGGTATTGGTTTCAAAAAGTAAATTTTATGACTTTTTAAAACGCCGCTGTGTACACGGACTTAGGGAGAAGTACAGAGCGCCAATAAACCTTAAAGGCACTGCCTTTGCGTGCCGGCCCAGTCACATAATATCTATGGCTTTTCACACACACAAGTGAATACAAGGCATACTTGGTCAACAGCCATACAGGTCACACTGAGGGTGGCCGTATAAACAACTTTAACACTGTTACAAATATGCGCCACACTGTGAACCCACACCAAACAAGAATGACAAACACATTTCGGGAGAACATCCGCACTGTAACACAACATAAACACAAGAGAACAAATACCCAGAATCCCTTGCAGCACTAACTCTTCCGGGACGCTACAATATACACCCTCCGCTACCACCAAACCCCGCCCCCCCACCTACAACTCCTGCATCACAACAAAATTAGGCATAATAATGTGTTAATTCCACGACTGTATATATCGGTATCGGTTGATATCGGAATCGGTAATTAAGAGTTGGACAATATCGGAATATCGGATATCGGCAAAAAAGCCATTATCGGACATCTCTTGTGAGAACCCATCAGTCAGGGTTCCCAGTCGTCTTGGACTCCATGCCACTGGACCCTGACTCGATTCTGTCAAGGATCGTGTGGTGACTGTCTGTGCACCAGTCTCCCCACATTAAACAAAGTCACGCACAGGCATCCTCCATAAAGGGATACACCCCTACCAGGAGGATCGTCATACTCGTTCGAGTGACCGCCGATGATAATGATGACAATGTATTTTTCAGCACTCATTTTTTACGCTGAATTTTTATACACTGAATTTTCAAATAGCCAAATTTTGCCAGCAATTTTTTTAAAATGAAATTTGATGTAAAAATTTTTTTTTTTTTAAATACAATACAATTCAGTTGAGAAAAATCCATTGCAAAAAACTCAGATAAATTCAGTGTCAAAAAAAGACAGAAATTAACCTCGATATGTGCTCCTGCCCATAACTGCATACCAAGTGTCTGCATGCCACGGCGACGTTGGGTTTAGGTCAGGCTCGGGGGCCCTTTCGGACTTTGGTGTATACACCCCTGGTTGTGCCTGTTCTTCCACACTTAACTCCTCCAAGCATGCCATTACGGACCCTACTTTGTGTGCTGGGAACTGTCAGGTTCAAACACTGATGACATCTATTAAACAGGACAAGAAGCAAGGAATCAAACAGAGACAGAATTCAATTTGGCTCAGTGAGGAGAAACGTGTACATCTGTGCCCTTGCACAGTGTCATCACGCTCTGCCAAAAGATTGTGCGCCTCCTCTTTTATTTGGACTTTCCCTGATTACATGGCAACTGTCATGTCTGTGTAATCATGTTTTGTTTTAGTCATGTTTTGTTTAGTTTAGTTATTGGACTCTTTAGTTTCTGGCTTTTCACTCCCTTGTCTTGTTTCCATGGCTACCCATTAGTTTCACCTGTTCCACGTTTGGACTCATTGTGCACTCTTGTTTGTCACCATAGCAACCCATTAGTTTTCACCTGCCCTCACGACTCACGCACCTGTCTTTAATCATGTCACTATTATTTAAGCTTCCAGTTGCCAGGCTGTCTGTCTGGCGACATCATACCCCTGTCACACTCTGTTTACCTCTGCGCACTTCATGCCATGTCCAAGTAAGTTGTTTCTCTTCATGCCAAAGTTAGCGACTTTTGTTCATGTCCTTAGTTTTTTTTGCCCACGTGCAAGTATTTGTTTCATTTGTCAAGTTTGTACTTTCGCCTTGTGCTCGCCTTTAGTTTGTTTCTTTTGTTATAGTAAAAATAAATATGTACTCCCATTCCCGTCTCGCCCGAGCCAACTTTCCGTTGCCTTCTGGAAAAACAAAATCCAAGGATCAAATCATGACAGCAGCAGCTGTTTCTAAGGGGACGGGGTCGTAAACAGCCATCGCCTTTGATTACAAAACAGTTCAAAAGAAAAGGTCGGTTCAAAATAGAGGTGTCTGGACCTTGGGCAGATCCTGCCTTCTCTCCGCTTTGTAGTTCTTGGGTCAAAACAATATCCTTCTGTTGATTACAATACATGAAAGAAACAGAACACCTTCATGTTGCTTCCCATCCTACACATTGGAGTTTTACAAGCCTTCTTCTTGGTAGGTTCGAAGACAGCTTTTGTCTTCTCGCCAGGAACTCATTTCAACACAAAGTTTTGTGATAACTTAGATACAATTATTCTGACAGTATCATATTTGTGTAGCTTTCAGTTTTCCTACAAAGTTGGTGTCACCACCTGTCAGACCAGGTCTGACATGTTCTTGTGTTTCCTTATTTTCCGTCTTTGTTTCCTGTTCCTCTCTTTAAGAAGGGGAACCGGAGGGTGTGTTCTAACTATCGTGGGATCACACTCCTCAGCCTTCCCGGTAAGGTCTATTCAGGTGTACTGGAGAGGAGGCTACGCCGGATAGTCCAACCTCGGATTCAGGAGGAACAGTGTGGTTTTCGTCCTGGTCGTGGAACTGTGGACCAGCTCTATACTCTCGGCAGGGTCCTTGAGGGTGCATGGGAGTTTGCCCAACCAGTCTACATGTGTTTTGTGGACTTGGAGAAGGCATTCGACCGTGTCCCTCGGGAAGTCCTGTGGGGAGTGCTCAGAGAGTACGGGGTATCGGACTGTCTGATTGTGGCAGTCCGCTCCCTGTATGATCAGTGCCAGAGCTTGGTCCGCATTGCCGGTAGTAAGACGGACACGTTTCCATTGAGGGTTGGACTCCGCCAAGGCTGCCCTTTATCACCGATTCTGTTCATAACTTTTATGGACAGAATTTCTAGGCGCAGTCAAGGCGTTGAGGGGATCTGGTTTGGTGGCTGCAGGATTAGGTGTCTGCTTTTTGCAGATGATGTGGTCCTGATGGCTTCATCTGGCCAGGATCTTCAGCTCTCACTGGATCGGTTCACAGCTGAGTGTGAAGCGACTGGGATGAGAATCAGCACCTCCAAGTCCGAGTCCACGGTTCTCGCCCGGAAAAGGGTGGAGTGCCATCTCCGGGTTGGGGAGCAGATCTTGCCCCAAGTGGAGGAGTTCAAGTACCTGGGAGTCTTGTTCACGAGTGAGGGAAGAGTGGATCGTGAGATCGACAGGCGGATCGGTGCGGCGTCTTCAGTAATGCGGACGCTGTATCGATCCGTTGTGGTGAAGAAGGAGCTGAGCCGGAAGGCAAAGCTCTCAATTTACCGGTCGATCTACGTTCCCATCCTCACCTATGGTCATGAGCTTTGGGTTATGACCGAAAGGACAAGATCACGGGTACAAGCGGCCGAAATGAGTCTCCTCCGCCGGGTGGCGGGGCTCTCCCTTAGAGATAGGGTGAGAAGCTCTGTCATCCGGGGGGAGCTCAAAGTAAAGCCGCTGCTCCTCCAAATCGAGAGGAGCCAGATGAGGTGGTTCGGGCATCTGGTCAGGATGCCACCCAAACGCCTCCCTGGGGAGGTGTTTAGGGCACGTCCGACCGGTAGGAGGCCGCGGGGAAGACCCAGGACACGTTGGGAAGACTATGTCTCCTGGCTGGCCTGGGAACGCCTCGGGGTCCCACAGGAAGAGCTGGACGAAGTGGCTGGGGAGAGGGAAGTCTGGGCTTCCCTGCTTAGGCTGCTTCCCCCGCGACCCGACCTCGGATAAGTGGAAGAAGATGGATGGATGGATGGATGGTTTCCTGTCCAGCGCTCTTATTTTGCAACATTTCCTGTCTGGTTTCACCACTCTGGCCTGAGCGCTGTTTCCCCTCACCTGTGCTCGATTTGGCAACCAGAGCACACCTGTTCATGGTTGCCAATCATTACAAGCCAGCCAGTGCTGGACGTTTGTCGACGTCACGGCGCTCATGCTTATTTTAGGCTTGGGGTCACAACCGGCGCGGCCG
This sequence comes from Nerophis lumbriciformis, assembly GCF_033978685.3. Lineage (NCBI taxonomy): Eukaryota > Metazoa > Chordata > Actinopteri > Syngnathiformes > Syngnathidae > Nerophis > Nerophis lumbriciformis. The sequence continues at coordinate 7,613,811 of NC_084573.2, forward strand.
CGTTCGAGCGTGACATTTAAAAGTATACCATTGTCCAAAATGTCTTGTTAAGATAAGGAACGGAGATAATGACAGACCCTAGGACTTTAGTCTAACCTCCTATCGATTCATTTATTGATTAAGAGCTGCGTCTCGTATCGTAGCTTTGATCATTGAAAGAGTCCAAGTCTCCAGTCACCAGAGCTCTCATTACCTGGCTTCTCTTCTTTCTATGAGCTCTGCGAGCCCGCTAAACGCCTCCTCACCTGTCATGGGAAGATCTATGAGCTTTGGCTGCAAAACGTGCTCTTTTTGTCTGCCGTGCGCTCCAGGCGGTCGCCGCCCGTCGCTTGTTTAGTGCAGAGTTCCTCCTCTGTTGCTTTTTCTGTGCCACGCACCCCACGTACTCGGACTGTTCCTAAAAAGGTAACACTGCAATGTGTGCTCAGTTCCTGACCGTCTGATTTTTGGCAAATCCATTCTAGTACACCCGTGCCCTTTGGTTCTCTCTGGTTATCCATTTAGAGAGTAATTGATCCACGCATGAAAATGTCTAATTTTCGACACCTGGCTCACTCTTCCCCCTCCAAACCAAGTACACCTGGCTGTGGCCGTAGAAACTCTAAGTACCAGTAGCAGTAGAGTGTAAAAACAATCTGATTTATGACACCAAAATACTTCCTAAGTTTGTAAATAGATATGATCAAAATAGGATCAATCCCACGGAGATTCCCGAGCAATTTTTAGAGATAATGAGACGGCTACGTGACAGAGGAGGAACCACAGACCCCTTCCCCATCAACAACAATGCTAATCAAGCAGACTTTAAGAGAGCCAACAACGATTACAAACCCCGTTTCCATATGAGTTGGGAAATTGTGTTAGATGTAAATATAAACGGAATACAATGATTTGCAAATCATTTTCAACCCATATTCAGTTGAATATGCTACAAAGACAACATATTTGATGTTCAAACTCATAAACTTTTGTAGCCCTGAAGAGTTAGGGCTGCATGGGATTCTGGGTATTTGTTCTGTTGTGTTTATGTTGTGTTACGGTGCGGATGTTCTCCCGAAATGTGTTTGTCATTCTCGTTTGGCGTGGGTTCACAGTGTGGCGCATTCTTGTAACAGTGTTAAAGTTGTTTATACAGCTACCCTCAGTGTGGCTGTTGATCAAGTATGTCTTGCAGTCGCTTACGTGTGTTTACAGAAGCCAAATACAACATGTGACTGGGCTGGCACGCTGTTTGTACAGGCTGTAGAGGACGCTTAAGGCAGTGCCGTCACGGCACACCCTTAATATTGTTGTCTGGGGGAAAATCGGCAGAAATTCGGGAGAATGGTAGCCCCTGGAGATTTCCGGGAGGGGCAAGTTCGAGACCAAGCATCATGACCGACATCTTTAGCTTGTTGAAATACTTCAGTTCAACCCAACATGTATGCAGGGCTACACAAAAATGATACTGTCAGAATACTTCTATCTAAGTTATCACAAAACTTTGTGTTTCAATGAGTTCCCGGCGAGCAGACAAAAGCTGTCTTGAATCCTACCAAGCAGAAGGCTTGTGAAACTCAATTGTGTAGGATGGGAAGCAACATGAAGGTGTTCTGTTTCTTTCATGTATTGTAATCAACAGAAAGATATTGGTCGGACCCGAGAACTACAAAGCAAAGAGGAAGTAGGACCGACTCCCCTACAGGGACCTCTTTTTTGAACTGGTTTACAACCTTTTCTTTGAACTGTTCTGTAACCAAAGGCAATGGCTGTTTACGACCTCCGTCCCTTAGAAACAGCTGTTGCCATGTAATCAGGGAAAGTCCAAATAAAAGAGAAGGCATACAATCTTTCGCCAGAGCGTGGTGAGACACTGTACAGGGGTACAGTGTCCAGGCGTCTCTCCTCATTTGAGCCAAATTCAATTATGTCTCTGTTTAATTCCTTGCGTCTTTGTCTGTTTAATACAGGGGTCGGCAACCTTTACCAGTCAAAGAGCCATTTTGACCAGTTTCACAAATTATAGAAAAAAATGGGAGCCACAAAAATCTATTGAAATTTAAAATGAAGTAACACTGCATATCTGGGCAACTATTCTCTCGAACGTGCCGTGATGGCACAGCATTTAGAGCCCACTACAACCAGCGTGCCGGCCCAGCCACGTTGTTTGGGGCTTCTACGTGCTCAGGTAAGTGACAGCAAGGCATACTTGGTCAACAACCACACAGGTCACACTGACGGTGGCGGTATAAAAAACTTTAACACTTACTAATAATGCGCCACACTGTGAACCCACACCAAACAAGAATGACAAACACATTTTGGGAGAACATCTGCACCGTAACACAACATAAACACAACAGAACAAATACCCAGAATCCCATGCAGCCCTAACTCTTCAGGGCTACATGATACACCCCCCACCCCCGCTACCAAACCCCGCCCACCTCAACCGACGCACAGGGGGGTTTGGTGGTAGAAGGAGTGTATAATGTAGCCCGGAAGAGTCAGGGCTGCATGGGATTCTGGGTATTTGTTCTGTTGTGTTTATGTTGTGTTAAGGTGCACATGTTCTCCCGAAATGTGTTTGTCATTCTTGTTTGGTTTTGGTTCACAGTGTGGCGCATTATTAGTAAGAGTGTTAAAGTTGTTTTATATGGCCACCGTCAGTGTAACCTGTGTGGCTGTTGACCAAGTATGCCTTGCTGTCACTTACGTGTGCAAGTAGAAGATGCATATAACAAGAGGCTGGGCTGGCACACTGTTGATACATATTGTAGAGGGCGCTAAATGCTGTACCATCATGGCATGCCCTTATTATAGCTGTAAGGGTGAAAATCGGAGAATATTAATCCCGGGAGGTTTCTGCGAGAGGCACTGAAATCAGTGCCAGAAGTCTCTTGGGAAAATCGGGGCGGTCGGCAAGTATGCAGCTGAGCCGCATCAGAGTGATCAAAGAGCCGCATGTGGCTCCGGAGCCGCGGGTTGCCGACCCCTGGTTTAATAGATGCCATCAGTGTTTGAACCTGACAGATACACTGGACTAAAGTTTTATACATGTGTTATGTTGTTTTGTTTCATTGTGTTTTGCCGAGCGTTTACTTTCCCGCTTCATTTCGCCGTCCTCGAACACTCCATAGTTGTGTGCGGTCACACCAAGTAAAATCCATAATACCCAAGTTATAGAACCCGACTTTGGGTTGGTCTTGCAACGTAAAGATGTTGATTTGTGTCTCCGTGAACCCCCTGATTGTCCCCGACCACGTCCCGTTTTCAATTATCAGTCAGCTGAGCACCGCGAGGCGACTAATAAGCATGAGAATGAGTGGCTGCAAGTGGCGAACGGATGAGAGAAATAGAACAAAGAACGGGAGAAGAGACCACGCAGATTGTATTTGGCGCGCTAATACTGATGAGGACTTCAATGACGCTAAAGGGACGTTGGAGAATAAGACGTTGTTAATGAGATAAAATAGTAGCCTTTATGTCACACATCAGGCAGTTTAAAAATGTGTTTTTTCATTTCATGTTGTGCCCGTCTGGGTTTCATACACAATACCTAATGAATGAATAAATAGCATCAGATCACATGCCCTGAAGGCAACATGGTTAAGGACACTCCCTAACCTTGTTACTAACCTGTCTGTCATGATGTCATGTCTCTCTCACAGTTGATGACAGTAACCCCCCCTCCACCCACCCCAACGCTAAATTTGAAAAAGAGCTGAACATTAAAAAAATAATTACATGTAAAAAATACGATTCTAATCTGAAAAAAACAGAGGCTCAAGTATCAAACTACATGAAAGGGGAGCATTAAAATAAACTAGAATTTGCAATTCCGGTAGGAAATTCATGTCACTTCAATTTCCTCAAAGACTCATTGAGATTAAAATTACTTTTTTTAAGAGCGACCTGACAAATATGGCGTCACAAACAAAGTTACAATAATAATTAAAGCTGCAAGCAGCGATGGACGGGACCGACTTTGACGGCACAAAATCCAAACCGAAACAGTAATTAAAACTCTTTGGTCAAGTTTTAATCAGAAGGGTTCAATCTCTCTCCTGTGCTAGTTTGAAGCCGACACGACAAACGCACTCAGAGGAGATAATGTTTGAAAAAAGGTGACCGGTTTTTACAAAACTTTTGTTTTGAAGGGGGAATTGCAAACTTCCTGTTGATTTTTGCTGGGGGTTGTCAATATATGAAATGTAGGTCTAAGTGAGACCTACATAGAGGTTTTTTCATGTCTCTAAGACACTCCTACTGGAAGTTACAGGCAGTTTTGTCTGAGTTTTCCTCTTAGGAGCAGTTGTGTGTGTTTTCTTCCTAGGGAGCGCTAGAGAGCAATTTTGAGTTTTGGGGTTTGGTTTTTTATTAGATGGCAATTTTCACTAGTCCTGATGTGTGTGTCCAGTTTGGTGAGTTTTGAAGCATGTTAAGGGGGTCAAATTACAGATCAAGGAGGCAAAAGTGACTGTTTTTACTAAAATTTTGTTTTGAAGGGGGAATTGCCAACTTCCTGTGGATTTTTGCTGAAGGATGTCAATATATGAAATCTAGGTCTAAGTCAAACCTACATAGAGGTCTTTGTTTCATGTCTCTACGACATTCCTACTGGAAGTTACAGGCAGTTTTGTCTGTGTTCTTTCCTAGGGGGCGCTAGAGCGCAATTTTGAATTTTGGGGTTTGTTTTTTTTATTAGATGGCAATTTTTGCTAGTCCTGATGTGTGTGTCAAATATGGTGAGTTTTGAAGCATGTTAAGGGGGTCAAATTACAGCTCAAAGAGGCGGCGGAATAATAATAATAATAAAACGCACAAAATACAATAGGGTCCTCTGTCCCAAAGGGACAGAGGACCCTATTTACAACAAGACAATACAACAGAACAGCAGCAGTCATACCACAACAGGTCAAAAATAATTTAAAAACAATGAAGTGATAATTCAATTTAAAAGCAAGTACATTGCCCAAGAGAACTGGTTTCTCCATCTTTTAAAATGGACTTAAACTCCCCCAAAGTGATCATAGGTGTGAATGCCGGATTGTACAATTGTATATATATACAAACCCTGTTTCCATATGAGTTGGGAAATTGTGTTAGATGTAAATATAAACGGAATACAATGATTTGCAAATCCTTTTCAACCCATATTCAGTTGAATATGCTACAAAGACAACATTTGATGTTCAAACTCATAAACTTTTTATTTTTTTTTGCAAATAATCATTAACTTAGAATTTCATGGTTGCAACACGTGCCAAAGTAGTTGGGAAAGGGCATGTTCACCACTGTGTTACATGGCCTTTCCTTTTAACAACACTCAGTAAACGTTTGGGAACTGAGGAGACACATTTTTGAAGCTTCTCAGGTGGAATTCTTTCCCATTCTTGCTTGATGTACAGCTTAAGTTGTTCAACAGTCCGGGGGTCTCCGTTCTGGTATTTTAGGCTTCATAATGCGCCACACATTTTCAATGGGAGACAGGTCTGGACTACAGGCAGGCCAGTCTAGTACCCGCACTCTTTTACTATGAAGCCACGTTGATGTAACACGTGGCTTGGCATTGTTTTGCTGAAATAAGCAGGGGCGTCCATGGTAACGTTGCTTGGATGGCAACATATGTTGCTCCAAAACCTGTATGTACCTTTCAGCATTAATGGCGCCTTCACAGATGTGTAAGTTACCCATGTCTTGGGCACTAATACACCCCCATACCATCACACATGCTGGCTTTTCAACTTTGCGCCTATAACAATCCGGATGGTTCTTTTCCTCTTTGGTCGACGTTCACAGTTTCCAAAAACAATTTGAAATGTGGACTCGTCAGACCACAGAACGCTTTTCCACTTTGTATCAGTCCATCTTAGATGAGCTCAGGCCCAGCGAAGTCGACGGCGTTTCTGGGTGTTGTTGATAAACGGTTTTCGCCTTTCACAGGAGAGTTTTAACTTGCCCTTACAGATGTAGCGACCAACTGTAGTTACTGACAGTGGGTTTCTGAAGTGTTCCTGAGCCCATGTGGTGATATCCTTTACACACTGATGTCGCTTGTTGATGCAGTACAGCCTGAGGGATCGAAGGTCACGGGCTTAGCTGCTTACGTGCAGTGATTTCTCCAGATTCTCTGAACCCTTTGATGATATTACGGACCGTAGATGGTGAAATCCCTAAATTCCTTGCAATAGCTGGTTGAGAAATGTTTTTCTTAAACTGTTCAACACTTTGCTCACGCATTTGTTGACAAAGTGGTGACCCTCGCCCCATCCTTGTTTGTGAACGACTGAGCATTTCATGGAATCTACTTTTATACCCAATCATGGCACCCACCTGTTCCCAATTTGCCTGTTCACCTGTGGGATGTTCCAAATAAGTGTTTGATGAGCATTCCTCAACTTTATCAGTATTTCGCCTCACATAGGAGTTTTAACTTGCACTTACAGATGTAGCGACCAACTGTAGTTACTGACAGTGGGTTTCTGAAGTGTTCCTGAGCCCATGTGGTGATATCCTTTACACACTGATGTCGCTTGTTGATGCAGGTGTATATATACTTGTTGTAGTCTGACAGGAAGTGGATGCATGGCGTCATATTGGATGGGAAGTAGCTGACTTTCAGAGTAAAATGACTCCCTGTGAAGACGTGCATCTAACGAGGTTGTTGAAGGTGTTGCAAAGCTCCGAGGGCTCAGCTTGATGTTCACGTGGTCTCTGACAGCCCAGTCTGACAGGCGCTGCAGGACCGAGACTTCCTCGCTCACTTCCCGTCCAGAGAAATTATTCATTCTTTTTGCCGCTTTTTTGATCTCCAACTGATGCCATCTCGCGTCGGAGCAGAGCGAGCTCGTCAAGCTGTTTGAGGTGTCCCAGGTCTTTAACGAGGTCTGTCCCTGGGCTGCAAGTATAGTGGGACAAGCTGTCCCGAGGCCCGGGGGTCCATCTTGTCCTTCCTGGCGCCGTCGTCTTCTCAATGGCGCCACAGGCCGCAGGAAGCTAGCGGCGTGTTTGGCAGAAGGTTCCTCCGTGCGCTTCAAAATAGGAATGTGGAACATGACCTTAATTAATAAGTCTCCTGCAGGCCAAAGCCTGCAATTTCATTCACAATAAAAGTATTTTCTAAAGGCCAGTAGTCCAGTTAGGCTCTGATGACCCACAGTGGGTCTGAGTGTGCCTTGCTCACTGGGTCTTAGGCAGACTGACATGTCTGTTGCTGTCAACTCTCACCTCCAAGAGGTGTGTGTCGGACATTGTTTGGATCTCACAAGTGTTGGGACACCATGATGTGAGCACAGGGGTGTGTCTGAAGACTTGTTATTGGAAACTCAAGACAGCCATGACCTTATGTTCTTATATATATATATATATATATATATATATATATATATATATATATATATATATATATATACATATATATATATATATATGCGTGTGTGTGTGTGTGTGTGTTTAAAGAATTGAATTACTATTTTATATTTTCAAAGACATGAATAAATAATGGCTAACGATCCATTTTCCGGTTTTTGTTTGTTATCATCAAAACATTAAACGGGGGAAATGGATTTTTATGTACAATGAAAAATGAATGACCGCGACGTACAAGAACCTTTCTTCTTCCTCTTCTTCTTCTTCTTCCTTTTCCTCCTCCTCTTTCTTGTCTTCTTCTTCCACTTATTCTTCTGTTTCTTCTTCTTCTTCTTAGTCTTCTGTTTCTTCCTCCTCTTCTTCTTCCTCTTCCTCTTCTTCTTCTTCTTCCTTTTCCTCCTCCTCTTTCTTGTCTGCTTATTCCTCTTCTTCTTCTTCGTCTTCTTCTTCTTCCTCCTCTTCTTTTTCTTATTCTTCTTTTCTTTTTCCTTTTCTTCTTCTTCTTCTTCTTCTTTTTCATCTTCCTCTTTCTTTTCTTCTTCTTTCGCTTAGTTTTCTGCTTATTCCTCTTCTTTGTCTTCTTCTTCCTCTTCTTCTTCTTTTTCCTCTTCTTCCTCTTCTTCTTGTTCTTCTTTTTCCTCTTCTTCTTCTTTTTCCCTCTTCTTCTTTTTTTTCCTCGTCTTCTTCTTCTTTTTCCTCTTATTATTCCTCTTCTTCTTCTTCTTCTTTCCCTCTTCTTCTTCTTCTTTCCCTCTTCTTCTTCTTCTTTTTGCTCTTCTTATTCTTCCGCTTCTTCTTTTTTTCCTCTTCTGCTTCTTTTTCCTCTTCTTATTCTTCATCTTCTTCTTTTTCCTCTTCTTTTTCCTTTTCTACCTCTTCTTCTTCTTTTTCATCTTCTTCTTCTTCTTCTTCTTTTTCCTCTTTTTATTTTTCCTCTTTTTCTTCTTCTTTTTCCTCTTCTCCTTTTCCCTCTTCTTTTTCCTCTTCTTCCTGTTCTTCTTCTTCCTCTTCTTCTTCTTCTTCTTTTTCCTCTTCTTCTTTTCCTCTTCTTCTTCTTCTTTTCTTCTTTTTCCACTTCTTCTTTTTCCTCATTTACCTCTTCTTCTTGTCCCTCTTCTTCTTCTTCTTCTTTTCCCTCTTCTTATTATTCTTCTTCTTCTTTTTCCTCTTCTACATCTTCTTCTTTTCCGTCCTTCTTCTTCTTTTTTCTCTTCTTATGCTTCCTCTTTTTCTTCTTCTTTTTCCTCTTCATATTCTTCCTCTTTTTCTTCTTCTTTTTCCTCTTCTTATTCTTATTCTTCCCCTTCTTCTTCTTTTTCCTCTTCAACCTCTTCTTCTTCTTTTTCTTTTTCCTCTTCCTATTCTTCTTTTTCCTCTTCTTCTTCTTCCTCTTTGTATTTTTCCTCTTCTTCTTCTTCTTCTTCCTATTCCTCTTCTTCTTCTTCTGATATTTTGGGGGAGTCACTGCCACAAATCAGTAGCTCCTTTGGCCTTAGATTGACTCAGCAGCCCCACCTGTTGTTATAAAATGTCAATTGCGGACGCTGCCGTGACCAACAAAGAATGGCGTGTGTGGAACAAGAAGAAGAACAACACAAGTGGACACAAGAGTGCCAAACTTATTCACTTGAAGAAAATTGTTTTTCTACTTGCGATTCCTTTCGCGTGTTTGCGGAGTTTTGTCAGTAATTTCACTCCTAAGTAGTTCCCTACTGGAAATGTTTTTTTCTATAAAAGATAAAAGTATGGCAACGGGAAAACGCCGGGAAACAGGAAGTAAGAAAACCAAAAATGGACTGATTTTTTTTTTTTAATCCAATGTTAGCTAGCCGGTGGTGTCACGGCGCTGCATCATCAGGGAGAACCACGAGGGGCTGGCAGGTCAACTTGGTGAAGGTTTCAAATATTTTACATTTCAATGACTTTTCTCAAATGAACATTTGTAGAAATGATGCTCGTGCCGTCAAGACCGGAAATCAAATTGAACCTAATAGGAATGAAAGGGGAACTTTACGTGCGCTCGTCCACCAACAAATGATGTCAACAATAAACAGCAGCAGCATCATCATCTCTATTTTTAGCAGCTTTGTGCGGGCGTCCTTTCACGGTCTCTCCAGTCAATAGCCACGTCCCGCTTCTGTTGTTGGACTCCATCCAGCCTCCATCCATCACCGGCCTGGCGAGCGCAAACAACCAAGCGGCGCGAAGAATTTAATCAGCGGAGGGACGGAAGGTATGAGTTTGTTCCCGCGCCGTGCGGGATTAAAAAGTCCCTACAGCTGCGGACCGTTTGAGCAATTACATCTCAAAGTGCATCTGGAGGGACCATAAGAGGCCGTGAGCAGACTTCTAAGAACCGGTCTGACACGGGGAACCCGGGGCTCCAATGTACCTAATAAATTGGCTGATTTTATTCATGTATTTGAGCTTTGACTATGAACAGCGCTTAACTTCTTTTTACACTTGTACACCGTCAATCATAGCAGTTTAACTCAAATGATGAATCCATGTTTCCACATTTTTAACGCTTCGTTACGTCTTCCAACGACGCCTAAAAGCTGAGAGGCCGCGCCATCGTCTTCAGGGGACACACTGCTTTGTGTGAGGGGCCGTTGGGGACTTTATTCAGAATTACCTCTCACATGAACAACTGAAATGTTTTTCTCTCACACACACTACTGAAACACTCTTATATATGCTGACGATGGATTCTGATGCGTCATCTATGTTGCTGCTTCTTGATCTTAGCGCTGCTTTCGATACCGTCGATCATAATATTTTATTAGAGCGTATCAAAACACGTATTGGTATGTCAGACTTAGCCTTGTCGTGGTTTAACTCTTATCTTACTGACAGGATGCAATGCGTCTCCCATAATAATGTGACCTCTGACTATGTTAAGGTAACGTGCGGAGTTCCTCAGGGTTCGGTTCTTGGCCCTGCACTCTTTAGTATTTACATGCTGCCGCTAGGCGATATCATACGTAAATACGGTGTTAGCTTTCATTGCTATGCTGATGACACCCAACTCTACATGCCCCTAAAGCTGACCAACACGCCGGATTGTAGTCAGCTGGAGGCGTGTCTTAATGAAATTAAACATTGGATGTCCGCTAACTTCTTGCAACTCAACGCCAAGAAAACGGAAATGCTGATTATTGGTCCTGCTAAACACCGACATTTATTTAATAATACCACCTTAACATTTGACAACCAAACAATTACACAAGGCGAATCAGTAAAGAATCTGGGTATTATCTTCCACCCAACTCTCTCCTTTGAATCACACATTAAGAGTGTCACTAAAACGGCCTTCTTTCATCTCCGTAATATCGCTAAAATTCGTTCTATTTTATCCACTAGCGACGCTGAGATCATTATTCATGCGTTCGTTACGTCTCGTCTCGACTACTGTAACGTATTATTTTCGGGTCTCCCTATGTCTAGCATTAAAAAATTACAGTTGGTACAAAATGCGGCTGCTAGACTTTTGACAAGAACAAGAAAGTTTGATCATATTACGCCTATACTGGCTCACCTGCACTGGCTTCCTGTGCACTTAAGATGTGACTTTAAGGTTTTACTACTTACGTATAAAATACTACACGGTCTAGCTCCATCCTATCTTGTCGATTGTATTGTACCATATGTCCCGGCAAGAAATCTGCGTTCAAAGAACTCCGGCTTATTAGTGATTCCCAGAGCCCAAAAAAAGTCTGCGGGCTATAGAGCGTTTTCTATTGGGGCTCCAGTACTATGGAATGCCCTCCCGGTAACAATTAGAGATGCTACCTCAGTAGAAGCATTTAAGTCCCATCTTAAAACTCATTTGTATACTCT
>NC_084573.2:7630000-7640000 GCF_033978685.3 Nerophis lumbriciformis
ACTGACTGATTTCTTTCAAAATCACAGACTGTATAACACAGGACGGGACAGCGAGGCATATCAGAGGTAGTCCACACTGACTGATTTCTTTCAAAATCACAGACTGTAGAACACAGGACGGGACAGCGGGGCATATCAGAGGTAGTCCACACTGACTGATTTCTTTCAAAATCACAGACTGTAGAACACAGGACGGGACAGCGGGGCATATCAGAGGTAGTCCACACTGACTGATTTCTTTCAAAATCACAGACTGTAGAACACAGGACGGGACAGCGGAGCGTATCAGAGGTAGTCCACACTGACTGATTTCTTTCAAAATCTCAGACTGTAGAACACAGGACAGGACAGCGAGGCATATCAGAGGTAGTCCACACTGACTGATTTCTTTCAAAATCACAGACTGTAGAACACAGGGCGGGACAGCGGGGCATATCAGAGGTAGTCCACACTGACTGACTTCTTTCAAAATCACAGACTGTAGAACACAGTACACGGGGCAGCGGGGTATATCAAAGGTTGTCCACACTGACTGATTTCTTTCAAAATACATATTGTTTTCTGCAACTAAATGATTAGTTATGGCTTCCGCAGAAAGTCCTGATAACAGCGAGTGGTTCTGCTTGTGCTTCAGATCATCTTCCGAAAGATCAGCGAGGTGAAAAAGGAGGAGGAGGAGCGCCAGCGAGCCAAGAACGAGGTGCAGCTCACCATCCCTCAGGACCATCCCGTCCGCAAGCTCTTCCAGAAGTTCAAACAGCAGAAGGAGCTGCGGATCCAGGGCGGTGGCGCCTCCTCTCAGTCGGACGTGGACAAGAGCCAGCACCTGCACGCTCACGGCCTGCAGCTGGGCCACTCCAGCCTGCAGCGAGCGCACCTGCAAAACGGAGCTCCGCCCAGCAGCAGCGTGCTCACCGTGTCTCAGGTGGTCTACAGCGAGACCCCTGCCAAACAGAACGACGCGCTGGACCTGCGAGCTGCTGAGCAGAGCGTCAGCTTAAGGGTGTGCACCAGTCCCCCGCCCGCGCACACGACGCTCAGGACCAGCGGCTGGATGCGTCTGAAAAGCAACATGGCGCCCCCTGAGGCCCGCCATCTTGACGGGTTGAACAACAAGGCTGTTTCCGTGGAGATGCTCTCCCAGGACGTCAAGGTTCAGGAGAGAGGGCAGGGTGGTGATATTGAGGAAGGGGGCCTGTCCGGGGGAAACCCGCTACGTAAGACGGACTCATGCGACAGCGGCATCACCAAAAGCGAGCTGCGCATCGACCGGGCCGGAGAGGCGCGCACCCCCGCAGCCACCACCCCCTTCCTACACAGTCCACCCTCTGCGACATCTCCTCACCCCTTCTGCCCCATCCCCGAGCAAGCCCTGCAAGCGGCGTTGCACGAGACTCGGCTGGAGCTCCGGGAGGACATCCACAGTGTGTGCGGCCGCCTGGGGGCGTTGGAGGGTCAGGTGGCCGAGATCATCACACTTCTCTCGGACAAGCGGCGGTCGTCTATGGCGCCGCCCATCGCCGCGGCCCCCACCCCCAAGACCAAAATACAGCGGCAGGACATTTTTACGGTTTCCAGGCCCGTCTCGCCTGACTCTGCAGACAGCTGAGCCAGTGATGGGACAGAGCCAGAACCTCTTGCGTCCTGGGTCTACTCACGTCGCTGCTCCAAACGTTAGCATTTGCACACTGATTGTACATACCCGTCTTTGCACGTCCAGCTGGGTTCTGGCCACACACACTCAGTGCATGCAGAGGAACATCTTTTTGTCCATGCGGACATTCAGGGTCTAGTAGCACCACCGAGACTGAAGGAGCATGTCCAAAGTCTGGTTTCCTCTCTTTGCCTGCGATGTGAAACACTCCCAACAGGCAACTGAAAGATTGAAGTCTCTTTTGTACATTGATTAATAACCGTCTCTATTTTTGATGTCCACTCCTCAAAGCTCGTTCGGTTCGTGTCCGCTCACACCGAGCAGCGAAAGCGTCTAGCAACCTAGTTTGGACTTCACACACCTGATAGCTAGTACGTTATTTTTATATACAGTTCTAGAGTTGAACACCGCATTAAGTACAAGTCATTGAAGTATCCTTCGCTGCTCTTTAGTGGGCTGTCATTGATCTCAGAGCTTTGATTAGGAGCACCTCAAGGCTCCGGTTTAGAGCCCCTTTTGTAGTTCTTCTATTTGATATATATATATTTATAGCTTACGTGCACGCTCTATGAGATTAAATGTTTGGCTTACCTTCATCCATCCATAATTATTCCTCCGCTTATCCAAAGCCGGGTCGTGGGGGCAGAAAAGCCCAGACTTCCCTCTACCCAGCCACTTCGTCCAGCTCTTCCCGGGGGATCCCGAGGCTTTCCCAGGCCAGCCGTTTCCTAGGTCTTCCCCGTGGCCTCCTACCGATCAGACGCCCCCTAAACACCCCCCCAAGGAGGCGTCCGGTGGGCATTCTGACCAGATGCCCGAACCACCTCATCTGGCTCCTCTCTGGAGCAGCTACTTTGAGCTCCTCCCGAATGACAGAGCTTCTCACCTTATCTTTAAGGGAGAGCCCCGACATTTTGGCCGCTTGTACCTGTGGTCTTGTCCTTTCGGTCATAACCCAAAACTTATGACCATAGCTGAGGATAGGGACGTAGATCGACCGGTAAATTGAGAGCTTTCTCTTCACCACGACGGACCCAGGCAGGGTCCGCATTACTGAAGACGCCGCACCGATCCACTCTTCTCTCACTCGTGAACAAAACCCCGAGCTACTTGAACTCCTTCACCTGGGGCAAAATCACCTCCACAACCTAGAGATGGTACTCCACCATTTTCCCGGTGAGAACCATGTGCTGATTCTCACCCCAGTCGCTTCACCCGATCCAGTGAGATCTGAAGATCCTGGCCAGATGAAGCCAGCAGGACCGCATCATTTGCAAGAAGCAGAGACCTCGTCCTGCAGCCTCTCGGCCAAGTCATCTTGCTCGTTTTAAAGGCACAAAGCTGTAGTTCACACCCCAAACCCGTAGAGGGCGACATATAAGCAGCAAGTGTGTGCTGCTCATGTAAGAAACCAGGTAGCGCAACGTTGGAGAATACACGACAACAGTGACGCATATTTCTCTCCATTGGAATCAGGAAAGGCGCCACCTGCTGGTTGTTTGTGCAGTGGACCTCTGCCACAGCGGGGGGCGCAAGTGCCTTGCTCAGCGGCTCCTCGGCAGCATTTTCAGAGTATTTTGACACTTCTAGAGGGTCGGATGCGGCGCAGAGCTATGCAACTCTTATCGATGAACACAAACCGATGGTCACGGTTTGTTTAACAATGCCTAAGCTAATGAGGTTATCCCGTCAGAGCGCCCCCTGCCTGTGTTTGAAGGAAGTTGTTCGCCCTGAGATCGGTAGGTTGTGAGTTCAAACCCCGGTCGAGTCATACCAAAGACTATAAAAATGGGACCCATTACCCCCCTGATTGGCACTCAACATCAAGGGTTGGAATTGGGGGTTAAATCACCAAGGCGATTCCCGGGTGCGGCACCGCTGCTGCTCACTGCTCCCCTCACCTATTAGGGTGTGATCAAGGGTATGGGTCAAATGCAGAGGACACATTTCACCACACCTAATGTGTGTGTGACAATCATTGGTACTTTAACTTTAACTTAACTTATTCACCATCCAGACTCGATGTCAGGATTTAGTCATGGAGGCCCTCGCTCTCTGTCCTTATTGCTCCATTTCCAAACGGTACAGTAGAGAAGCGACTCATTCCTGGGTGGATCTCGGGTAAGCGGAAGAGGGTGGTTAATCATTTTGCAGTGCAGTCTGCTGAAAAGGATGCAAAGCGCCTCTCTGTGGTCACAGTCGGAATTGCCACAAAACACATTTTAAGGTATTTAAACACCAGCGGACAGTGCGCCACTCCAAATTTGTCACGTTTCACGTGTCGGGTAAACCGCGAAGACTAGGGCCGTATGAATCCCCTTCCATGCTAACACGCTAAACAGGATTATGGATGCTACAAGCCGGCTATAATCTATACATGAAGATTAAAAAAATAATAAACTAGCGACGTTAGTGAAGCCGAGTTAGCATTGTTAGCTCATGAAGCCAGCGGCGTTTGCCCTCGTTTTCCTCTTCCAAACTTTTTCTTTGAGAGAGTTGACATCTCAATTAAAACCATACAATTATATTTTGTTAACGTTCCAGAAAATGACTTCCCTAATAATCAGATGAATTTGCCTTGATGCCCGAAAAAACACATTTTTAGTCCCTGCCTTCCACTGTTGATCAAACTAATTGATCTTCCGACATCCCAGAAGGTTCGTTCGAGGTCTGTCCTTAGCAAATATGATACAAAGAACGTATCATTTTAGACACTTCTGACAAGCACTTGAATGTTTTGTCTTTCTTTTTAAACAAATCCATCTTTCTATTTACTGTTTTTCCAAGAAATGCTGTTTATTGACACCGAGCATGTTGTTCAGACTCGACTTGCTTCCTCCGCATGTTTGCTGAGAGGTCATCCAGAGAGGTCATCCAGAGGTCATCCATGTTTGAGTGCAAGCAGATGTTTCTCAGACGCAGCGTGGCTGTCTCTCAAATGGAACACTTCATAATCAATATTGATAATAAATACACCCTGTAGATCGGTGGTTGTCAAACTTTTTCGCCACGTAGCCCCTCAGAAAAGAACCTGTCCCTCCAAGTACCGCCATAATGACCCAACATTAAAATAAAGTAGCAAAATAGGCCTAAGTATTCATTAAAAACAATTTTGGACTCATGCTTTTTGACTCACGCTCCTTAACTCACGCTCTTTAACTCACGCTCTTTGACTCATAGTTCTTGACTCAAGCTCTTTGACTCACGCTCTTTGACTCATAGTTCTTGTCTAACGCTCTTTGATTCATAGTCCTTGACTCACGCTCTTTGACTCACGATCTTTGAATCACGCTCTTTGACTCACCCTCTTTGACTCACGACCCTTGACTCACGATCCTTGACTCACGCTCTTTGTCTCACGGTCCTTGACTCAAGCTCTTGGACTCACGCTCTTTGACTCAAGCTCTTTGACTCACGTTTTTTGACTCAACGCTCTTTGACTCACGGTCCTTGACTCAGGGTCCTTGACTCATGCTTTTTGACTCACGCTCTTTGACTTAAACTCTTTGTCTCACGCTCTTTGACTCGCACTCTTTGACTCATTGTCCTTGACTCACCCTCTTTGACTCACCGCCCTTGACTCACGCTCTTTGACTCATGCTCTTGGACTCATAGGCCTTGACTCACGCTCTTTGACTCACACTCTTTGACTCATAGGCCTTGACTCACGCTCTTTAACTCATGCTCTTTGACTCACCCTCTTTGACTCACGCTCTTTGACTCATAGTCCTTGACATACGCTCTTTGACTCATGCTCTTTGACTCACCCTCTTTGACTCAGGCTCTTTGACTCACGGTCCTTGACTCACGCTCTTTGGCTCACGCTCTTTGACTCATAGGCCTTGACTCACGCTCTTTGACCCAAGCTCTTTGACTCACGCTCTTTGTTTAATAGTCCTTGACTCATGCTCTTTGACTGACGCTCTTTGAATCATGCTCTTTGAATCACCCTCTTTGAATCACGCTCTTTGACTCATAGTCCTTGACCGACGCTCTTTCGCTCTTTGACTCACACTCTTTGAATCACGCTCTTTGACTCACCCTCTTTGACTCGTGCTCTTTCGACTCACGACCCTTGACTCACGGTCCTTGACTCACGCTCTTTGTCTCACGCTCTTTGACTCATAGTCCTTGACTCACGCTCTTTGAATCACGACCTTTGACTCACGACCCTTGCTCACGCTCTTTGACTCACGCTCTTTGTCTCACGCTCTTTGTCTAACGCTCTTTGACTCACGCTCTTTGTCTCACGAGCCTTGACTAACGCTCTTTGACTCATGCTCTTTGACTCATGCTCTTTGACTCATAGTCCTTGACTCACGCTCTTTGAATCACGACCCTTGACTCACGGCCATTGACTCACGACCCTTGGCTCAGGCTCTTTGACTCACGCTTTTTGACTCACGCTCTTTCGACTCCCAACCCTTTACTCACGGTCCTTGACTCACGCTCTTTGACTCACGCTCTTTGTCTCACGCTCTTTGACTCATGCTCTTTGACTCATAATCCTTGACTCACGCTCTTTGACTCACGACCCTTGACTCAAGCTCTTTGCCTCACGCTCTTTGTCTAACGCTCTTTGACCCACGCTCTTTGTCTCACGGTCCTTGATTAACGCTCTTTGACTCACGCTCTTTGACTCATGCTCTTTGACTCATAGTCCTTGACTCACGCTCTTTGAATCACAACCCTTGACTCACGCCCTTTGACTCACGACCCTTGACTCACACTCTTTGACTCACGCTCTTCGTCTCACGATCTTTGACTCACGCTCTTTGACTCGTGGTCCTTGACTCACTCTCTTTGACTCATAGTCCTTGACTCTCGCTCTTTGACTCACAGGAGGAACAGACGATGCCCTCAGCAAACTCTCGGTGTTCTCTTTTGACCTTCGGGGACTTTTGCCGCTCACGTTTCTTCTGCCCTTCCTGCGTCTGAGAGAAGTCTTCCCTGAGAGGATCAGTGCCTAACGATCCTCGTTAACGCCACCTGATCTCATTACAACAGACCTGGAAGTGCGTCTCCAGTGGACGTCCTCTCGTGTAATCCCATCAGGACTTTTGTCTCCTCGCGCAGCTGAAGGATCGATGGGATCAATGTCATCGCCGACTTTTTCGCAAAGTGAAGCTAGCTTGTTTCCACGTTTGAAAGCTACGGTGAGTAGGAACGTCAACATCGGAATCGTCCGCCGGCAGATGCGATCTTTACCGCGTCGCTAATGATCCGCGCCTTTCCCATCACAGGTCGTCTTCTCCGCGGGAAGGTGTCAATTATTCACCACTTCACTTGGCCTCTCTGCAGGAAGTCGACAACAAACACACACGTAAGTAAAGGTTTGTTTGTGCGACCTACTTCCTGTTTCAGGACACATCAGCAATGCATTCCTTTCCTGTTTAGGCACTCCTGGAAGCTGGAGCCAACCCCAGAGGTACAAACTAATACTCCAGACATTGAAGAACGTACCAGACGTGCTAGCAGACCATAGCTGCGTTTCCATCGCAGTTTTTTCGTAAAGTAAAAACGATATTTGTAAAATGTCGACTTGTAGGTGTTTCCATGAAAGGTGTCAAATCTGGTACCGGGAGACTCCACCTTGAGGACGATGGACGCTTTACCAGTCCGTGGTTTTGGAGCTGTTGCCGTGTTTGTCAGTAGAAGACGAAGGCAGCGGCCATGAGTAGAGGTTCCTGGGAGAGACTTGGGAACGAGGAAGACGAATTGTGGATTCAAGGACCCTCCTGACATTGTTCGGGCGTATGGGTCTCTGCCAGCCTGGGGGTCGGTCTCTGTTACCGGCAAGGTACCCTCGGGATGGCCCGGTGCCGCCTCACTTCCCCCGGCCAACCAATCGGAAGCGAGACCAAGACGACCCGTTTGAACTAGTTGTCCTGCGTCCACGCCCCGCATGTTTTGGTGTTTAGGTAACCCTGGAAATGCGAAAATGTTCGTATATTCGGTGTTTAGGTAACCCTGGAAATGCGAAATTGTATGTTCGAAATGCGAAATAGGTTTGTATGTTCGGTATTTAGGTAACCCTGGAAATGCGAAAATGTTCGTATGTTCGGTGTTTAGGTAACCCTGGAAATGTGAAAATGTTCGGTGTTTAGGTAACCCTGGAAATGCGAAAATGTTCGGTATTTAGGTAACCCTGGAAATGCGGATATGTTCGGTGTTTAGGTAACCCTGGAAATGCGAAAAGGTTTGTATATTCTGTGTTTAGGTAACCCTGGAAATGGGAACATTTTTGTATGTTCGGTGTTTAGGTAACCCTGGAAATGCGAAATAGGTTTGTATGTTCGGTGTTTAGGTAACCCTGGAAATGCGAAATAGGTTTGTATGTTCGGTGTTTAGGTAACCCTGGAAATGCGGATATGTTCGGTGTTTAGGTAACTCTGGAAATGCGAAAATGTTTGTATGTTCGGTGTTTAGGTAACCCTGGAAATGCGAAAATGTTCGTATGTTTTGTGTTTAGGTAACCCTGGAAATGCGGAAAAGGTGTTTCCATCTGCGACACACTTCAACGTGGAAACTTGTGATAAAGCACCTCATCAGAGCGTAAACTTGACTTGCTTTAGTTATATTTGAGAGGTTTTTCAAAATATGTCTGTTTCCAGCCCTGCGAAAAATAATATAAGACTTATTTTTAACAATTTTATAACTGAGACACTTATAAACCTGAAGGGAACTCTAAAGGTTTAAAAATTATATATATATATATATATATATATATATATATATATATATATATATATATATATATATATATATATATATATAGAGA
Source organism: Nerophis lumbriciformis (assembly GCF_033978685.3). Classification (NCBI taxonomy): domain Eukaryota; kingdom Metazoa; phylum Chordata; class Actinopteri; order Syngnathiformes; family Syngnathidae; genus Nerophis; species Nerophis lumbriciformis. The sequence continues at coordinate 7,638,436 of NC_084573.2, forward strand.
GAGAGAGAGGTGTATATATGTTTATGTATATACATATATAGGTGTATATATGTATATATATATATATATAGGTGTATATATGTATATAGGTATGTATATATATGTATATGGGTATATATATGTATATAGGTATATGTATGTATGTATGTATATATATATATATATATGTATATATATATATATATATATATATATGTATGTATATATGTATGTACAGTGTATATATATATGTATATGTTCATATGTATGTACAGTATATATATATCAATCAATCAATGTTTATTTATATAGCCCTAAATCGCAAGTGTCTCAAAGGGCTGCACAAGTCACAACGACATCCTCGGCACAGAGTCCACATAAGGGCAAGGAAAAACTCACCCCAGTGGGACGTCGATGTGAATGACTATGAGAAACCTTGGAGAGGACCGCATATGTGGGTAACCCCCCCCCCCCCTCTAGGGGATGTATCCATCCATCCATCCATCTTCTTCCGCTTATCCGAGGTCGGGTCGCGGGGGCAGCAGCCTAAGCAGGGAAGCCCAGACTTCCCTCTCCCCAGCCACTTCGTCCAGCTCTTCCTGTGGGACCCCGAGGCGTTCCCAGGCCAGCCGGGAGACATAGTCTTCCCAACGTGTCCTGGGTCTTCCCCGCGGCCTCCTACCGGTCGGACGTGCCCTAAACACCTGCCTAGGGAGGCGTTCGGGTGGCATCCTGACCAGATGCCCGAACCACCTCATCTGGCTCCTCTCGATGTGGAGGAGCAGCGGCTTTACTTTGAGCTCCTCCCGGATGACAGAGCTTCTCACCCTATCTCTAAGGGAGAGCCCCGCCACCCGGCGGAGGAAACTCATTTCGGCCGCTTGTACCCGTGATCTTGTCCTTTCGGTCATAACCCAAAGCTCATGACCATAGGTGAGGATGGGAACGTAGATCGACCGGTAAATTGAGAGCTTTGCCTTCCGGTTTAGCTCCTTCTTCACCACAATGGATCGATACAGCGTCCGCATTACTGAAGACGCCGCACCGATCCGCCTGTCGATCTCACGATCCACTCTTCCCTCACTCGTGAACAAGACTCCGAGGTACTTGAACTCCTCCACTTGGGGCAAGATCTCCTCCCCAACCCGGAGATGGCACTCCACCCTTTTCCGGGCGAGAACCATGGACTCGGACTTGGAGGTGCTGATTCTCATCCCAGTCGCTTCACACTCAGCTGCGAACTGATCCAGTGAGAGCTGAAGATCCTGGCCAGATGAAGCCATCAGGACCACATCATCTGCAAAAATCAGAGACCTAATCCTGCAGCCACCAAACCAGATCCCCTCAACGCCATGACTGCGCCTAGAAATTCTGTCCATAAAAGTTATGAACAGAATCGGTGACAAAGGGCAGCCTTGGCGGAGTCCAACCCTCACTGGAAACGTGTCCGACTTACTACCGGCAATAAGGACCAAGCTCTGGCACTGATCATACAGGGAGCGGACTGCCACAATCAGACAGTCCGATACCCCGTACTCTCTGAGCACTCCCCACAGGACTTCCCGAGGGACACGGTCGAATGCCTT
>NC_084573.2:7645000-7682500 GCF_033978685.3 Nerophis lumbriciformis
TTTTTTTTTTGACCTGAGCTAAGGGACCACTTTCAATCATTGCAGAATCAATTTTTTTTTTTTTAAAGTCTTCTCACGCATTTATTGTGTTTGTAGTTATCTATTTATATCTAGCAGGCTCTCATTGGGCTTACAGTCAAACAATGGCTCCCTAAAAGAGTCCGGCTCGTCACGTGACCTCACACGTCAAGTGCACTTTAAATAGAACAATGACGCCCCCTGGTGGCAATTCTAGTAATTACAACGACAGTCTGCCGTGAAAGAGCGCTTTAAGTCACCATTGTTGTTCATATTTCAACATTTCGACTTAAAACAACAACAAATAGTTATTTTGAGCACATGTAGAATGCTGGAATATGAAACTCTACTGACCTCTAGTGGCCAGTTTTGTTACTGACACTGCCAACAGGTCACTTTGCCAAATGTGAACCTTATGTACTACTTTTAAACCTTTTTATGTCAGGTGATGATTTCGACCGTTTCGCTCGCACAGACGTCCCTCGTTTAGCGTTGTTAATTGGTTCCGGACATGACCGCGATTTATACATTTCATTAATGATAAATCCAGAGCTTAAAAAGATGTTTATGACGTTCTAAATACTTTTTTTCCCCTCAATATTATTCGAGCCCTCTGGACATGAAATAACAGCCTTTAGTCATTTTTACACTCTTTTAATCTAATATACTAACACTGCCTGAGGCTTAGCCAATCAGTGGCCCCGATACTGAACAAGTGCTCTGATTGCAGGGCTGCCAAGTTTCAGAAAGTGAGACTGTTATGATCCATTTGAAAACATTTTGTGTCTTTTTTAACCTCGATTTATACCTTAGGACCGATGTCCTCACCTCTGGCGGCTCTCTCTGCACCGTGGTTCTCAATCTGGATTCCTGGGACTCTGCAGGTTCCTTTAGGCCGGTCTTAATTGACCCTTACAAGGTCTGTAACTGACGATGTCTGGTCCATTTGGTTCCATTTGTACACTGTCAGAGTCAAGGACCGACCTTGAAATTTAGAATTTAGAGAAACCTTGCTTAGCCACAACACAACCAGGCTTATATTTAATATGCCACAAATTAATCCCGCATAACAAACACCTCCCCCCTCCCGTCCATATAACCCGCCAATACAACTCAAACACCTGCACAACACACTCAATCCCACAGCCTAAAGTACCGTTCACCTCCCCAAAGTTCATACAGCACATATATTTCCCCAAAGTCCCCAAAGTTACGTACGTGACATGCACATAGTGGCACGCACGTACGGGCAAGCGATCAAATGCTTGGAAGCCGCAGCTGCATGCGTACTCACGGTACCGCGTCTGCGCATCCAACTCAAAGTCCTCCTGGTAAGAGTTTCTGTTGTCCCAGTTCTCCACAGGCCAATGGTAAAGCTTGACTGTCATCTTCCGGGAATGTAAACAATGAAACACCGGCCGTGTTTGTGTTGCTGAAGTCGGCCGCAATACACCGCTTCCCACCTACAGCTTTCTTCTTTGCTGTCTCCATTGTTCATTGAACAAATTGCAAAAGATTCACCAACACAGATGTCCACAATACTGTGGAATTTTGCGATGAAAACAGACGACTTAATAGCTGGCCACCAAACTACCACTTTCAAAGTGGTAATTTGACTGCCCGGGGTGAGTGGAGTGTGTGGATGGTGGAACGGTTCGAATTGGGTGAGAAATGTGGGAATGTTTGAATAATGGCCCATTTATTTTCATTGGGCGAAATGTCCCGGAAAACCGTGAATTCTGGGAATTCCTGGAATTTTTGTATTTTGCAAAATGTTAGTTTGATTGCCTGAGGTGAGTGGAGTGTGTGGATGGTGGAACGGTTCAAATCGGGTGAGAAATGTGGGAATTGTGCATGTTTGAAAAATTGGCCTGTTCATTTTCAATGGGCGAAATGTTCCGGAAAACCGGTAATTCTGGGATTTCCTGGAATATTTTTTGAACTTTCAAAGTGGTAGTTTGATTGCCCGAGGTGAGTGGAGTGTGTGGATGGTGGAACGGTCCAATTTGGGTGAGAAATGTGTGAGTGTTTGGAAAAATGTCCCATTCATTTTCAATGGGCGAAATGTTCCGGAAAACCGGTAATTCTGGGAATTCCTGGAATATTTTTTGAACTTTCAAAGTGGTAGTTTGACTGCCCGAGGTGTGTGGATGGTGGAACGGTTTGAATTGGGCGAGAAATGTGGGAATGTTTGAAAAACGGCCCATTCATTTTCAATGGGCGAAATGTTCTGGAAAACCGTGAATTCTGGGAATTCCTGGAATTTTTTTAACTTTCAAAGTGGTAGTTTGATTGCTCGAGTCGAGTGGAGTGTGTGGATGATGGAACGGTTCAAATCGGGTGAGAAATGTGGGAATTGTGCATGTTTGAAAAATTGGCCTGTTCATTTTCAATGGGCGAAATGTTCCGGAAAACCGTGAATTCTGGGAATTCTTGGAATTTTTGTAATTTTCGTAATTTTCGTAATTTTCAAAATGGTAGTTTGATTGCCTGAGGCGAGTGGAGTGTGTGGATGGTGGAACGGTTCAAATCGGGTGAGAAATGTGGGAATTGTGCATGTTTGACAAATTGGCCTGTTCATTTTCAATGGGCTAAATGTTCCGGAAAACCGTGAATTCTGGGAATTCTTGGAATGTTTGTAATTTTCGTAATTTTCAAAATGGTAGTTTGATTGCCTGAGGTGAGTGGAGTGTGTGGATGGTGGAACGGTTCACATCGGGTGAGAAATGTGGGAATTGTGCATGTTTGACAAATTGGCCTGTTCATTTTCAATGGGGGAAATGTTCCGGAAAACCGTGAATTCTGGGAATTCTTGCAATGTTTGTAATTTTCGTAATTTTCAAAATGGTAGTTTGATTGCCTGAGGTGATTGGAGTGTGTGGATGGTGGAACGGTTCAAATCGGGTGAGAAATGTGGGAATTGTGCATGTTTGACAAATTGGCCTGTTCATTTTCAATGGGCGAAATGTTCCGGAAAACCGTGAATTCTGGGAATTCTCTGAATTTTTGTAATTTTCAAAATGGTAGTTTGATTGCCTAAGGTGAGTGGAGTGTGTGGATGGTGGAACGGTTCAAATCGGGTGAGAAATGTGGGAATTGTGCATGTTTGAAAAATTGGCCTGTTCATTTTCAATGGGCGAAATGTTCCGGAAAACCGTGAATTCTGGGAATTCTTGGAATGTTTGTAATTTTTGTAATTTGCAAAATGGTAGTTTGATTGCCTGAGGTGAGTGGAGTGTGTGGATGATGGAACGGTTCAAATCGGGTGAGAAATGTGGGAATTGTGCATGTTTGAAAAATTGGCCTGTTCATTTTCAATGGGCGAAATGTTCCGGAAAACCGTGAATTCTGGGAATTCTTGGAATTTTTGTAATTTTCGTAATTTTCGTAATTTTCAAAATGGTAGTTTGATTGCCTGAGGCGAGTGGAGTGTGTGGATGGTGGAACGGTTCAAATCGGGTGAGAAATGTGGGAATTGTGCATGTTTGACAAATTGGCCTGTTCATTTTCAATGGGCTAAATGTTCCGGAAAACCGTGAATTCTGGGAATTCTTGGAATGTTTGTAATTTTCGTAATTTTCAAAATGGTAGTTTGATTGCCTGAGGTGAGTGGAGTGTGTGGATGGTGGAACGGTTCACATCGGGTGAGAAATGTGGGAATTGTGCATGTTTGACAAATTGGCCTGTTCATTTTCAATGGGGGAAATGTTCCGGAAAACCGTGAATTCTGGGAATTCTTGCAATGTTTGTAATTTTCGTAATTTTCAAAATGGTAGTTTGATTGCCTGAGGTGATTGGAGTGTGTGGATGGTGGAACGGTTCAAATCGGGTGAGAAATGTGGGAATTGTGCATGTTTGACAAATTGGCCTGTTCATTTTCAATGGGCGAAATGTTCCGGAAAACCGTGAATTCTGGGAATTCTCTGAATTTTTGTAATTTTCAAAATGGTAGTTTGATTGCCTAAGGTGAGTGGAGTGTGTGGATGGTGGAACGGTTCAAATCGGGTGAGAAATGTGGGAATTGTGCATGTTTGAATAATTGGCCTGTTCATTTTCAATGGGCGAAATGTTCCGGAAAACCGTGAATTCTGGGAATTCTTGGAATGTTTGTAATTTTTGTAATTTGCAAAATGGTAGTTTGATTGCCTGAGGTGAGTGGAGTGTGTGGATGATGGAACGGTTCAAATCGGGTGAGAAATGTGGGAATTGTGCATGTTTGACAAATTGGCCTGTTCATTTTCAATGGGCGAAATGTTCCGGAAAACCGTGAATTCTGGGAATTCTTGGAATTTTTGTAATTTTCGTAATTTTCAACATTGTAGTTTGATTCCCTGAGGTGAGTGGAGTGTGTGGATGGTGGAACGGTTCAAATCGGGTGAGAAATGTGGGAATTGTGCATGTTTGAAAAATTGGCCTGTTCATTTTCAATGGGCGAAATGTTCCGGAAAACCGTGAATTCTGGGAATTCTTGGAATGTTTGTAATTTTTGTACTTTTCAAAATGGTAGTTTGATTGCCTGAGGCGAGTGGAGTGTGTGGATGGTGGAACGGTTCAAATCAGGTGAGAAATGTGGGAATTGTGCATGTTTGACACATTGGCCTGTTCATTTTCAATGGGCGAAATGTTCCGGAAAACCGTGAATTCTGGGAATTCTTGGAATGTTTGTAATTTTTGTAATTTTCAAAATGGTAGTTTGATTGCCTGAGGTGAGTGGAGTGTGTGGATGGTGGAACGGTTCAAATCGGGTGAGAAATGGGGGAATTGTGCATGTTTGAAGAATTGGCCTGTTCATTTTCAATGGCCGAAATGTTCCAGAAAACCGTGAATTCTGGGAATTTTTGGAATGTTTGTAATTTTTGTAATTTCCAAAATGGTAGTTTGATTGCCTGAGGTGAGTGGAGTGTGTGGATGATGGAACGGTTCAAATCGGGTGAGAAATGTGGGAATTGTGCATGTTTGACAAATTGGCCTGTTCATTTTCTATGGGCGAAATGTTCCGGAAAACCGTGAATTCTGGGAATTCTTGGAATTTTTGTAATTTTCGTAATTTTCAAAATGGTAGTTTGATTGCCTGAGGTGAGTGGAGTGTGTGGATGGTGGAACGGTTCAAATCGGGTGAGAAATGGGGGAATTTTGCATGTTTGACAAATTGGCCTGTTCATTTTCAATGGGCGAAATGTTCCGGAAAACCGTGAATTCTGGGAATTTTTGTAATTTTCGTAATTTTCAAAATGGTAGTTTGATTGCCTGAGGTGAGTGGAGTGTGTGGATGGTGGAACGGTTCAAATCGGGTGAGAAATGTGGGAATTGTGCATGTTTGACAAATTGGCCTGTTCATTTTCAATGGGCGAACTGCCCCGGAAAACCGGAAATTCCGGGTCACGAGTCCCGTTTTGATACCGTTACGGTTCTGATCGGATGGAAAACTGTGGGCTGTGGAGCGCGCCAAAGTTTTGGGTCGGGATAATAATAGTTAGTTGGGTTTTTTTGGGGGGTGTAGACGATGTCATGTCTCTTCACTTGTTTCTGGTCCTTCACAGTCAGTTGACATTAAACATGCACTCTGCTTGACTTTGGATAGTCCAGGTGTGTGTGTGTGTGTGTGTGTGTGTGTGTGTGTGTGTGTGTGTGTGTGTGTGTGTGTGTGTGTGTGTGTGTGTGTGTGTGTGTTCTATATTTAGTGATTTAGTGAAGTATGGCCAAAGCTTCTCCGGTGTCACTCGTGCTCCTCCACATGCAGTCGTGCTCAGCTTTCACTGCTGCTGCCCCCCAGGCACTGAGGCACACCCTCCGGTTCTTCTCCCGGGTGTCCAGCGGAGGACGTTGACCCGGCGTTCGTCTTTGCCGAGTCGGTGAGTGGACCTACCCCGCTTGTCTGACCAGGTCGATGCGCGCACGAGTGCCGCCTGGCTTCCTCAGACCTGTTGCATGTTCTCGTCTACTCCTCACACACAGGACCCGTGACCTGCGTCTCCAAACTGATCTGAGAGCAGCACGTGTCCACTTTTAAGGCTATTTCTGGCTACTCCTACGCTATCTGACATTCCCGCACTCGGAGACACGCATTTTACATCATATTTACCCACATGTTTACGCTCCTCATGTGACCTTTCACCCCGGTCAAACTTGGGGACGTACCAATGGTGTTCTTACGCCAGCTGACCTTTAACTTCACGGCTCCTTCAAGCCTCCTGGTTCAGAAGCAAACTTTTTCTAAATAAACTTCCATTTCCGACCGGCGGACTACTCCAAACGTTCGTTAATTCATCTCGAGCAACTTATTTTTTTATAAAAGATGCTTCTTTGGAGAACCAGGACTGAAACTAACAGGAGCAAATACAAACCCCGTTTCCATATGAGTTGGGAAATTGTGTTAGATGTAAATATAAACGGAATGCAATGATTTGCAAATCATTTTCAACCCATATTCAGTTGAATATGCTACAAAGACAACACATTTGATTTTTTTTTGCAAATAATCATTAACTTTAGAATTTGATGCCAGCAACACGTGACAAAGAAGTTGGGAAAGGTGGCAAAAAAGACTGATAAAGTTGAGGAATGCTCATCAAACACTTATTTGGAACATCCCACAGGTGAACAGGCAAATTGGGAACAGGTGGGCGCCATGATTGGGTATAAAAGTAGATTCCATGGAATGCTCAGTCGTTCACAAACAAGGACGGGGCGAGGGTCACCACTTTGTCAACAAATGCGGGAGCAAGTTGTTGAACAGTTTAAGAAAAACCTTTCTCAACCAGCTATTGCAAGGAATTTAGGGATTTCACGATCAAAGGGGTTCAGAGAATCTGGAGAAATCACTGCACGTAAGCAGCTAAGCCCGTGACCTTTGATCCCTCAGGCTGCACTGCATCAACAAGCGACATTAGTGTGTAAAGGATATCACCACATGGGCTCATAAATACTTCAGAACCCCACTGTCAGTAACTACAGTCGGTCGCTGCATCTGTAAGTGCAAGTTAAAACTCTCCTATGCAAGGCGAAAACCGTTTATCAACAACACCCAGAAATGCCGTCGGCTTCGCTGGGCCTGAGCTCATCTAAGATGGACTGATGCAAAATGGAAAAGTGGTCTGACGAGTCCACATTTCAAATTGTTTTTGGAAACTGTGGACGTCGTGTGCTCCGGTCCAAAGAGGAAAAGAACCATCCGGATTGTTATAGGCGCAAAGTTGAAAAGCCAGCATGTGTGATGGTATGGGGGTGTATTAGTGCCCAAGACATGGGTAACTTACACATCTGTGAAGGCGCCATTAATGCTGAAAGGTACATACAGGTTTTGGAGCAACATATGTTGCCATCCAAGCAACGTTACCATGGACGCCCCTGCTTATTTCAGCAAGACAATGCCAAGCCATGCGTTACATCAACGTGGCTTCATAGTAAAAGAGTGCGGGTACTAGACTGGCCTGCCTGTAGTCCAGACCTGTCTCCCATTGAAAATGTGTGGCGCATTATGAAGCCTAAAATAGCACAACGGAGACCCCCGGACTGTTGAACAACTTAAGCTGTACATCAAGCAAGAATGGGAAAGAATTCCACTTGAGAAGCTTCAAAAATGTGTCTCCTCAGTTCCCAAACGTTTACTGAGTGTTGTTAAAAGAAAAGGCCATGTAACACAGTGGTGAACATGCCCTTTCCCAACTACTTTGGCACGTGTTGCAGCCATGAAATTCAAAGTTAATTATTATTTGCAAAAAAAAAAAAAAAAAAGTTTATGAGTTTGAACATCAAATATGTTGTCTTTGTAGTGCATTCAACTGAATATGGATTGAAAAGGATTTGCAAATCATTGTATTCCGTTTATATTTACATCTAACACAATTTCCCAACTCATATGGAAACGGGGTTTGTACACTATATTGCCAAAAGTATTTGGCCACCTGCCTTGACTAACATATGAACTTGAAGTGCCATCCCATGGAATTGTCCAAAATGTTTTGGTATCCTGGAGCATTCAAAGTTCCTTTCACTGGAACTAAGGGGCCAAGCCCAACTCCTGAAAAACCAACCTCACACCATAATTCCTCCTCCACCAAATTTCACACTCGGCACAATGCAGTCCGAAATGTAGCGTTCAACATCCAAACCCAGACTGGTCCATCAGATTGCCAGATGGAAAAGCGTGATTCATCAGTCCAGAGAAGGCGTGTCCACTGCTCTAGAGTCCAGTGGCGACGTGCTTTACACCACTGCATCCCACGCTTTGCATTGGACTTGGTGATGTATGGCTTAGATGCAGCCGCTCAGCCATGGAAACCCATTCCATGAAGCTCTCTGCGTACTGTACATGGGCTAATTGGAAGGTCACATGAAGTTTGGAGCTCTGTAGCAACTAACTATGCAGAAAGTCTTTGCACTATGCGCTTCAGCATCCGCTGACCCCTCTCTTTCAGTTTACGTGGCCTACCACTTGGTGGCTGAGTTGCTGTTGTTCCCAAACTCTTCACTTTTCTTATGATAAAGTTGACTTTGGATTATTTAGGAGCGAGGAAATTTCACGACTGGATTTGTTGCACAGGTGGCATCCTATGACAGTTCCACGCTGGAAATCACTGAGAGCGGCCCATTCTTTCACAAATGTTTGTAGAAACAGTCTCCATGCCTAAGTGCTTGATTTTATACACCAGGCCAAGTGATTAGGACACCTGATTCTCATCATTTGGATGGGTGGCCAAATACTTTTGGCAATATAGTGTATCAACACCATACTTGCCAACCCTCCCGATTTTCCCGGGAGACTCCCGAATTTCAGTGCCCCTACCGAAAATCTCCCGGGGCAACCATTCTCCCGAATTTCTCCCGATTTCCACCCGGACAACTATATTGGGGGCGTGCCTTAAAGGCCTTTAGCGTCCTCTACAACCTGTCGTCACGCCCACTTTTCCTCCATACAAACAGCGTGCCGGCCGAGTCACATAATATATGCGGCTTACACACACACACAAGTGAATGCAAGCCATACATGATCAACAGCCATACAGGTGACACTGAGGGTGGCCGTATAAACAACTTTAACACTGTTACAAATATGCTCCACACTGTGAACCCACACCAAACAAGAATGACAAACACATTTCGGGAGAACATCCGCACCGTAACACAACATAAACACAACAGAACAAATACCCAGAATCCCTTGCGGCACTAACTCTTCCTGGACGCTACAATATACACCCTGCTACCACAAACCCCCCCCCCCCCCCATCAACACTAAACTTTCTATTTTATTTATGTAAAATTATTATTGTTATACTTTTGTGGTGTTTATTTTATGTTTAAATTGTCAGTCTTACAAACCGAAATGAATGAAGAAGCGTAATGTCATGTCTGTGTGATCATGTTTTTGTTTTGGTCATGTTCAGTTTTGTTTTTGGACTTTTTATGCACTTTTGTTTTGTCACCATAGCAGCCATTAGTTTTCACCTGTCAAGTCATGCACCTGTTTTCGTTAATCATGTCTATAGTATTTAAGTTCATTGTTTTCAGTTTGTCGTTCTGACGACATCCCCACATTTATGCTCTTCATACCCCTGTAACCTCTGCGCACTTCATGACATGTCCAAGTAAGTTTCCTTTATTCATGCCATAGTTTGCAAGTTTTGTTTAATTGTTCATAGTTTCTGCCCTTGTGCAAGTTTTGTGTTTATAGCCAAGTTTTGTACTTCCGCCCTTGTGCGCGCCTTTTGTTTACTTCCTTGTTTTGTAGTTATAGTGTTAAATAAAAAATGTACTTACATTCCCGTCTCGCCCGAGCCAACTTTCCGTTGCATCCCGGAAAAGCAAACACCCAGGACCTAGTCTTGACACGTAAAGTAATAAAACCGAGGAAGGAAAATAATTAAAAAGAAAGAACAATAACCATCAACACAACTTCTGGAGGTTCTGTTTCTTCATGCTGTTAACTATCTGTCCAGCCGCACACGCTGGAATTGAGTAGCGATGGCAGAATGATACATTTTATGACAGCGCAGTGTAAAAGCTGATGTGTTTACTTTGCAATGAAGACAAGTGACAAAACATCCACATTTTTGATGTCCCGACCCCCAAGCACTTTGGCCCTTCAACCTGCGGCCCTGTTCATTATGCAGTTAAACAGCACAGACTCAGGCGGACTACATCAAATGTGATCGGAAAGACGTCCGTAGATGACGATCGGCTGAAGCGTGCAGGGAAAGTTGCAAGGGTTGGAAGAAATTGCAAGGTTGCGCATAATTACAAGTCGAATATACGTGAAATTGAGCGATAACAATATTGCAAAAGAGCGTTAGCCTGTGCTACTGGCTAGCTTGTTGTCGCTACACTTTATAAAGTGTGTTATTTTCAAATGATCATGCCGGTTGCGTAACAACGTGGTCACGAGTTTTTTGTGGCGTCGTCAAGTGGAACCTGAGGAAAATGTTTGTGTGTGCTGCAGACAAAACTCACTTTTTCTGTCAAAAACTACCAATGCAACTATTTGCGGGTGAAGTGCGATACTGTTTTGTTTTTTTACCGAGTAAAAATGATCGGCGATACCGATCTGTCACGATACTTTGTGCAAATATACAGAATGTGTCCGTAAAACCTAACCTGTGCAACATTTTGACCAAAGAACCACCACTACATGTTACGTGGACCAGTGTTTATGAACCATAGGGCCCGTAGTTGGGACGCAACCCCCCCCCACCTTCGAGGGCCGCCCCAAAAAATATTGTGTGTCAGCTGCGGTATTCAGTTATAATACACTTTTCCACCACTTGTGGCAGTAATGACTAGAGATGTCCGATAATATCGGACTGCCGATATTATCGGCTGATAAATGCTTTTGTCATGTCTGTGTAATCATGTTTTGTTTTAAGTCATGTTTTGTTTAGTTTCTGGCTTTTCACTCCCTTGTCTTGTTTGCATGATTACCCATTAGTTTCACCTGTTCCACGTTTGGACTCATTGTGCACTCTTGTTTGTCACCATAGCAGCCATTAGTTTTCACCTGTCACGTCACGCACCTGTTTCACGTTTTGAGTCACGCACCTGCTTTCACTAATCATGTCCATAGTATTTAAGTTCATTCATTTTCTGTTGTTCGTCCTGACGACCTCACCACATTTATGCTCTGTCCATTCTTTCCATGTCCATTCTTCATGCAACTATTTTTGTCCAAGCCAAGTAAGTTTTTGTTCCATGTTTATAGTCTTTTTGTTTTTCATAGTTTGTTCTCCGCCACTGTGCGTGCTTTTCATTTGTACTTTTTTGCTATAGTCTTTTGGTTTCATAGTTTATTTTCCGCCACTGTGCGCGCTTTTTGTTTGATCCTTTTTTTTGTATTTATAGTCTTTAAATAAATCATGAACCTTCATTCCCGTCTCGCCCGTGCCAACTTTCCGTTGCATCCCGGAAAAGCAAACACCCAAGATCAAGTCATGACAGCTTTAAAATGTAATATCGGAGATTATCGGTATCGATTTCAAAAAGTAAAATGTATGACTTTTTGAAACGCCGCTGTGTACACGGACTTAGGGAGAAGTACAGAGCGCCAATAAACCTTAAAGGCACTGCCTTTGCGTGCCGGCCCAATCACATAATATCTACGACTTTTCACACACACAAGTGAATGCAAACCATACTTGGTCAACAGCCATACAGGTCACACTGAGGCTGGCCGTATAAACAACTTTAACACTGTTACAAATATGCGCCACACTGTGAACCCACACCAAACAAGAATGACAAACACATTTCGGGAGAACAGCCGCACCGTAACACAACATAAACACAACAGAACAAATACCCAGAAGCCCCTTGCAGCACTAACTCTTCCGGGACGCTACAATATACAACTCAACCCCCCCCCCCCCCCCCCCCCCCAATATCTCAATGTTTTAGTTTAACACTGTGTCGTGTTAATGATGCACATTAACTACAAAAGTATCGATATTTTGGTTTCAGAATTAATATTAGAGCAAAAACGTGTGGTATGGGCAGCATCGATATCTCAGTATCGATCCGCATATCACAAGTAAACACTTCAATCAATCAATCAATCAATGTTTATTTATATAGCCCTAAATCACAAGTGTCTCAAAGGGCTGCACAAGCCACAACGACATCCTCGGTACAGAGCCCACATAAGGGCAAGGAAAAACTCACCCCAGTGGGACGTCGAACACTTGACTAGACACAGCGTCCACCTATGAGAGGACACACACACACACACACACACACACACACACACACACTAGTACTCTAGAACAGTGGTCCCCAACCTTTTTGTAACTGCGGACCGGTCAACGCTTGAAAATTTGGGGGGGAGGGGAGTATGGTATTTTTATTTTTTATTTTTTTTAAATTTTTTATATATCTTTTTATATATAATGTAGGAACCACAATATTAATAACACTAATTGTAAGTGTATCTTGTGTTTTTTATGTTGATTTAATAAAAAAAACAAAAAACATTTACTTTATTTTTTTTTTTTTAATTCTTGTGCGGCCCGGTACCAATCGATCCACGGACCGGTACCGGGCCACGGCCCGGTGGTTGGGGACCACTGCTCTAGAACACTGCTTGTTCACCAAGTACCACCTCAGAAAACACTTGGCTCTCCAAGTACCACCATAATGACCAACATTAAACTACAGTAGCGTAGTTGGCCTAAGTCAGGGGTCGGCAACCCGCGGCTCCAGATCTTTAGCGCCGCCCTAGTGGCTCTCTGGAGCTTTTTCAAAAATATATGAAAAATGGAAAAAGATGAGGGGAAAAAAATATATTTTTTGTTTTAATATGGTTTCTGTAGGAAAACAAACATGACACAAACCTCCCTAATTGTTACAAAGCACACTGTTTATATTAAACATGCTTCACTGACTCAAGTATTTGGCGAGCGCCGTTTTGTCCTACTAATTTTGGCGGTCCTTGAACTCACCTTAGTTTGTTTACATATATATCTTTCTGCGACTTTCTAGGACGTGTTTTATGCCACTTCTTTTTCTGTCTCATTTTGTCCACCAAACTTTTAACGTTGTGCATGAATGCACAAAAGGTGAGTTTTGTTGATGTTATTGACTTGTGTGGAGTGCTAATCAGACATATTTGGTCACTGCAAGACTGCAAGCTAATCGATGCTAACATGCTATTTAGGCTAGCTATATGTACATATTGCATCATTATTCCTCATTTGTAGCTATATTTGAGGTCATTTAGTTTCCTTTAAGTCCTCTTAATTCAATGTATATCTCATGACACACTATCTGTATGTAATATGGCTTTTAATTTGTTGCGGCTCCAGACAGAATTGTTTTTGTATTTTTGGTCCAATATGGCTCTTTCAACATTTTGGGTTGCCGACCCCTGGCCTAAGTATTCATTAAAAACAAGGATAGAATAGAATATAGAATAGAATATAATGCATCTTTATTGCCATTGTACATTGTACCATGCAATTGCAAGCAAACTAATTTAGTGCAAATTCATAATAACACATAAAAAACATAAGAACATGGTACTCAGATAAATAGATAAAAATACCAAGCACACAGCTTAGTCATTCTTTTGTATGCCTGGTGTTCAGCGACACTATTGCTCTCGGCTAAAAAGTGTTCTTAAATCTGTTTTATCGTCCTGTATCTCCTGCTCGAGGGCAGCAGTTCAAAAAGTGTATTAGTTTAGGATATTCAGTATATTTGGCCACTGTAACAGTACACACAGTTGGAACAGTAACACGTAAAACACTGTACTTTCATCAAGTGATTCTGTGGCGTACCACTAGTGCAGGGGTCGGCAACCTTTACCACTCAAAGAGCCATTTTGACCCAAATTAAAGAAAACAATGGGAGCCACAAAACTCTTTTGAAATTTAAAATGAAGTAACACTACGTACAAAGTTTTTTTTGGCTTTGTGCTATGTATAAACCAGGGGTCTCAGACACGCGGCCCGCACCTTAATATGGAAATGTAATGTTAGTGCGGCCCGCGAGTTTTATATGAAGGGCACTTGACAGCGTCACACTTGCCAACCCTCCCGATTTTTCCGGTAGACTCCCGAATTTCAGGGAAACTATTCTCTCGAATGTATGCTGATTTTCACCCAAACAACAATAATAAGGGCGTGCCGTGATGTCACTACCTTTAGCGCCCTCTACGGCTTGAACAAACAGCTTGCCAACCCAGTTACATGTTATATGAGGCTTCTGCAGACACACATAAGTGAATGCCAAGCATACTTGGTTAACAGCCATACAGATCACACTGAGGGTGGCGATATAAACAACTTTAACACTCTTACTAATATGCGCCACACTGTGAACCCACACCAAACAAGAATGACAAACACATTTCGGGAGAACATCCGCACCGTAACACAACAGAACAAATACCCAGAATCCCATGCATCCCTAACTCTTCCGGGCTACTTTATACACCCCCGCTACCACCAAAGCCCGCCACCCCAACCCTGCCCCCCCACACATCAACAACAACCCCCCCCCCCCACCCCCCGTACGTAGGTTGAGGTGGGCGGGGTTTGGTGGTAGCAGGGTGTGTAATGTAGCCCGGAAGAGTTAGGGATGCATGGGATTCTGGGTATTTGTTCTGTTGTGTTTATGTTGTGTTACGGTGTGGATGTTCTCCCGAAATGTGTTTGTCATTCTTGTTTGGTGTGGGTTCACAGTGTGGCGCATATTAGTAAGAGTGTTATAGTTGTTTACACGGCCACCGTCAGTGTGATCTGTATGGCTGTTGAACAAGTATGCCTTGCTGTCACTTAGTGTGTGAGCAGACAAAATGTGACTGTTTCTTAGGTGAAAAAGCGGACGCGACGACAGGTTGTAGAGGACGCAAAATGCAGTGCCATCACGGCACGCCCTCAATTTTGTTGTCCGGGTGAAAATCGGAGAATGTTTGCCCTGGGAGAGGCAGTGAAATCCGGAAGTCTCCCGGAAAAATCGGGAGGGTTGGCAAGAATGCAGCTGAGCCGCATCAGAGTGGTCAAAGAGCCGCATGCGGGTCCGGAGCCGCGGGTTGCCGACCCCTGCACTAGTGGAACACGCGCCACAGTTTGAGAATCCTTGCTCTAGAACAGGGGTCTCAAACTCAATTCTCCCTGAGGGCCACTGGACGCAGAAACTGGGCGAGGCTGGGCCGCAAGAAAAGATTTCTTAAAAAAATCTAACATGCACTTTTTTATGAATTCACCTTCTTTGAATTGCAATCCCGCCTTAGCAACATACTTGCCAACCCTACCAATTTTTCCGGGAGACTCCCAAATTTCAATGCCCCTCCCGATAATCTCCCGGGGCAACCATTCTCCCGAATCTGTCCCGATTTTAACCCGGACAACAATATTAAGGGAGTGCCCTGATGGCACTCCCTTTAGCGTCCTCTACAACCTGTCGTTGCATCCGCTTTTCCACCATACAAACAGCGTGCCGGCCCAGTCACACGTTGTATGAGGCTTCTACAGACACACGTAAGTGACTGCAAGACACACTTGGTCAACAGCCATACAGATCACACTGAGGGTGGCCGTATAAACAACTTTAACACTGTTACAAATATGCGCCACACACCAAACAAGAATGACAAACACATTTCGCACCCTAACACAACATAAACACAACCGAACAAATACCCAGAACACCTTGCAGCCCTACCTCTTCCGGGCTAGAATATACACACCAGCTACCACCTAACCCTAACCCCCCCCAACCCTGCCCCATGCCGGAGGTATGGGGGGGCGGGGGGGCGGGGGGGGCAGGGTTTGGTGGTAGCTGGTGTGTATATTCTAGCCCGGAAGAGTTAGGGCTGCATGGGATTCTGGGTATTTGTTCTCAATCAATCAATCAATGTTTATTTATACAGCCCTAAATCACAAGTGTCTCAAAGGGCTGCACAAGCCACAACGACATCCTCGGTACAGAGCCCACATAAGAGAAAGGAAAAACTCACCCCAGTGGGACGTCGATGTGAATGACTATGAGAAACCTTGGAGAGGACCGCATATGTGGGTAACCACCCCCCCACCCCACTCCCTCATGTAAGGGAGACCGGATGCAATGGACGTCGAGTGGGTCTAGCATAATATTGTGAAAGTCCAGTAGTAGTAATAGTGAGAGTCCAGTCCATAGTGGATCTAACATAATAGTGAGAGTCCAGTCCATAGTGGATCTAACATAATAGTGAGAGTCCGGTCCATAGTGGATCTAACATAATAGTGAGAGTCCGGTCCATAGTGGATCTAACATAATAGTGAGAGTCCGGTCCATAGTGGATCTAACATAATAGTAAGAGTCCAGTCCATAGTGGGACCAGCAGGACACCATCCCGAGCGGAGACGAGTCAGCAGCGCAGAGATGTCCCCAACCGATGCACAGGCGAGCGGTCCACCCCGGGTCCCGACAGCCAGCACTTCATCCATGGCCACCGGACCTGTCCCCCCCCCCCCCACACACACAAGGAACAGGGGAGCAGAGGAGAAAAGAAAAGAAACGGCAGATCAACTGGTCTAAAAGGGGGGGCTATTTAAAGGCTAGAGTATACAAATGAGTTTTAAGATGGGACTTAAATGCTTCTACTGAGGTAGCATCTCTAATTGTTACCGGGAGGGCATTCCATAGTACTGGAGCCCCAATAGAAAACGCTCTATAGCCCGCAGACTTTTTTTGGGCTCTGGGAATCACTAATAAATTCTTTGACGCAGATTTCTTGCCGGGACATATGGTACAATACAATCGGCAAGATAGGATGGAGCTAGACCGTGTAGTATTTTATACGTAAGTAGTAAAACCTTAAAGTCGCATCTTAAGTGCACAGGAAGCCAGTGCAGGTGAGCCAGTATAGGCGTAATATGATCAAACTTGTTCTTGTCAAAAGTCTAGCAGTTCTGTTGTGTTCTAGCTCTGTTGTGTTTATGTTGTGTTACGGTGCGGATGTTCTCCCGAAATGTGTTTGTCATTCTTGTTTGGTGTGGGTTCACAGTGTGGCGCATATTTGTAACAGTGTTAAAGTTGTTTATACGGCCACCCTCAGTGTGACCTGTGTGGCTGTTGACCAAGTATGTCTTGCAGTCACTTACGTGTGTGTACAGAAGCCAAATACAACATGTGACTGGGCTGGCACGCTGTTTGTACAGGTCGTAGAGGGCGCTAAATATTCAATATTGTTGTTTGGGGGAAGTCGGCAGACAATCGAGAGAATGGTTGCCCTGAAATTCGGGAGTCTCCCGGAAAAATCGGGAGGGTTGACAAGAAGGGGAACCGGAGGGTGTGTTCTAAATATCGTGGGATCACACTCCTCAGCCTTCCCGGTAAGGTCTATTCAGGTGTACTGGAGAGGAGGCTACGCCGGATAGTCGAACCTCGGATTCAGGAGGAACAGTGTGGTTTTCGTCCTGGTCGTGGAACTGTGGACCAGCTCTATACTCTCGGCAGGGTCCTTGAGGGTGCATGGGAGTTTGCCCAACCAGTCTACATGTGTTTTGTGGACTTGGAGAAGGCATTCGACCGTGTCCCTCGGGAAGTCCTGTGGGGAGTGCTCAGAGAGTATGGGGTTTCGGACTGTCTGATTGTGGCGGTCCGCTCCCTGTATGATCAGTGCCAGAGCTTGGTCCGCATTGCCGGTAGTAAGTCGGACACGTTTCCAGTGAGGGTTGGACTCCGCCAAGGCTGCCCTTTGTCACCGATTCTGTTCATAACTTTTATGGACAGAATTTCTAGGTGCAGTCAAGGCGTTGAGGGGATCTGGTTTGGTTGGAGTATTAGGTCTCTGCTTTTTGCAGATGATGTCGTCCTGATGGCTTCATCTGGCCAGGATCTTCAGCTCTCACTGGATCGGTTCGCAGCTGAGTGTGAAGCGACTGGGATGAGAATCAGCACCTCCAAGTCCGAGTCCATGGTTCTCGCCCGGAAAAGGGTGGAGTGCCATCTCCGGGTTGGGGAGGAGATCTTGCCCCAAGTGGAGGAGTTCAAGTACCTCGGAGTCTTGTTCACGAGTGAGGGAAGAGTGAATCGTGAGATCGACAGGCGGATCGGTGCGGCGTCTTCAGTAATGCGGACGCTGTATCGGTCCGTTGTGGTGAAGAAGGAGCTGAGCCAGAAGGCAAAACTCTCAATTTACCGGTCAATCTACGTTCCCATCCTCACCTATGGTCATGAGCTTTGGGTTATGACCGAAAGGACAAGATCACGGGTACAAGCGGCCGAAATGAGTTTCCTCCGCCGGGTGGCGGGGCTCTCCCTTAGAGATAGGGTGAGAAGCTCTGTCATCCGGGAGGAGCTCAAAGTAAAGCCGCTGCTCCTCCACATCGAGAGGAGCCAGATGAGGTGGTTCGGGCATCTGGTCAGGATACCACCCGAACGCCTCCCTAGGGAGGTGTTTAGGGCACGTCCGACCGGTAGGAGGCCGCGGGGAAGACCCAGGACACGTTGGGAAGACTATGTCTCCCGGCTGGCCTGGGAACGCCTCGGGGTCCCACAGGAAGAGCTGGACGAAGTGGCTGGGGAGAGGGAAGTCTGGGCTTCCCTGCTTAGGCTGCTGCCCCCGTGACCCGACCTCGGATAAGCGGAAGAAGATGGATGGATGGATGGATGGGTTGGCAAGTATGACGCTGTCAAGCACCATTCATCAAATTTAACATTACATTTTCATATTAAGGTGCAAAATAATGTCTCGCGGGCCGCAATTGGCCTGCGGGCCGCGCGCCTGAGACCCCGGCTCTAGAACATGCTGCAGCTGGCGTAAAGCCTTGGCATGACTGGCATGCCGTACTCCCGCCACACACCGGAGTCGTACTGCAAGGTGAATGTCGGGAGGGCAGTCGTTCACTTCTAGAGTTACATTGGACAAATCACGTGTGTTGATGGCCTGACACACACACACACACACACACCCACACACACACACACACACACACACACACACACACACACACACACACACACACACACACACGCAAATTATAACCTCCACCCCGCTGGCAGCGGCTGT
Organism: Nerophis lumbriciformis; assembly: GCF_033978685.3. Lineage (NCBI taxonomy): Eukaryota > Metazoa > Chordata > Actinopteri > Syngnathiformes > Syngnathidae > Nerophis > Nerophis lumbriciformis. Next base: position 7,664,001 of record NC_084573.2, read on the forward strand.
AGATGAAAACAAACACACAACGGTCTCAACGCTCATGTGTTATTGTCGTGTCTTAGCCCCCGGGCCTCTCTCGACAGCTGTCAATCAGGTGACCGTGTTAATAACTCACGTCTGTGTGCAGGGTGTGGCCATGTCGCACGGAGGCGGTCTCTGAGCGAGGATGTCGTCATACGCGCGTTACGCCGAGGACGTCACGGGGGAGCGAGGCTCCGCCCCCCTGGACATCGACAACATCCACATGCTGCTGCAAGGTGGGACACACTTGCACCCGTTACAGGACAGTTCCACTTCCACTCGCACCCGTTACACACCAGTTCCACTTCCACTCGCGCCCGTTACACACCAGTTCCAGTCCCATTTTCACCCATTACACACCAGTTCCAGTCACACCCGTTACTCGCCAGTTCCAGTTCCGCTCGCACCCGTTACACACCAGTTCCAGTCCCATTTTCACCCATTACATACCAGTTCCAGTCACACCCGTTACTCGCCAGTTCCAGTTCCGCTCGCACCCGTTACATACCAGTTCCAGTTCCACTTGCACCAGTTACACACTAGTTCCACTTGCACCCGTTACACACCAGTTCCAGTTCCACTTGCACCCGTTACACAGCAGTTCCAGTTCCACTCGCACCCGTTACACACCAGTTCCAGTTCCACTTGCACCTGTTGTACACCAGTTCCAGTTGCATTCGTTACATACCAGTTCCAGTTCCACTTGCACCTGTTACACACTAGTTCCACTTGCACCTATTACACACCAGTTCCAGTTCCACTTGCACCTATTACACAGCAGTTCCTGTTCCACTTGCACCCGTTGCACACCAGTTCCAGTTCCACTTGCACCCGTTGCACACCAGTTCCAGTTGCATTCGTTACACACCAGTTTCAGTTCCACTCGCACCCATTACACACCAGTTCCACTTGCACCTGTTACACACCAGGTTCAGTTCCACTCGCACCCGTTACACACCAGTTCCAGTTCCACTCGCACTTGTTACACGCCAGTTCCAGTCACACCCGTTACTCGCCAATTCCAGTTCCGCTCACACCCATTACACACCAGTTCCAGTTCCACTCGCACCTGTTACACACTAGTTCCACTTGCACCTATTACACACCAGTTCCTGTTCCAGTTGCACCCGTTGCACACCAGTTCCAGTTCCACTTGCACCTATTACACACCAGTTCCTGTTCCAGTTGCACCCGTTGCACACCAGTTCCAGTTCCACTTGCACCTATTACACACCAGTTCCTGTTCCAGTTGCACCCGTTGCACACCAGTTCCAGTTCCACTTGCACCCGTTGCACACCAGTTCCAGTTGCATTCGTTACACACCAGTTCCAGTTCCACTCGCACCCATTACACACCAGTTCCACTTGCACCTGTTACACACCAGGTTCAGTTCCACTCACACCCGTTACACACCAGTTCCAGTTCCACTTGCACCCGTTACACACCAGTTCCAGTTCCAGTCACACCCGTTACACACCAGTTCCAGTCCCATTTTCACCCATTACACACCAGTTCCAGTCACACCCGTTACTCGCAGTTCCAGTTCCACTCGCACCTGTTACACACTAGTTCCACTTGCACCTATTACACACCTGTTCCTGTTCCACTTGCACCCGTTGCACACCAGTTCCAGTTCCACTTGCACCTATTACACACCAGTTCCTGTTCCACTTGCACCCGTTGCACACCAGTTCCAGTTCCACTTGCACCCGTTGCACACCAGTTCCAGTTGCATTCGTTACACACCAGTTCCAGTTCCACTTGCACCCGTTTCACAGCAGTTCCATTTCCACTCGCACCCGTTACACACCAGTTCCAGTTCCACTTGCACCCGTTGCTCACCAGTTGCAGTTGCATTCGTTACACACCAGTTCCAGTTCCACTCGCACCCATTACACACCAGTTCCACTCGCACCCGTTACACACCAGTTCCATTTCCACTCGCACCCGTTACACACCAGTTCCAGTCCCATTTTCACCCATTACACACCAGTTCCAGTCACACCCGTTACTCGCCAGTTCCAGTTCCGCTCGCACCCGTTACATACCAGTTCCAGTTCCACTCGCACCTGTTACACACTCGTTCCACTTGCACCTATTACACACCAGTTCCTGTTCCAGTTGCACCCGTTGCACACCAGTTCCGGTTCCACTTTCACCTATTACACACCAGTTCCAGTTCCACTTGCACCCGTTACACAGCAGTTCCATTTCCACTCGCACCCGTTACACACCAGTTCCAGTTCCACTTGCACCCGTTGCACACCAGTTGCAGTTGCATTCGTTACACACCAGTTCCAGTTCCACTCGCACCCGTTACACACCAGTTCCACTTGCACCCGTTACACACCAGTTCCATTTCCACTCGCACCCGTTACACACCAGTTCCATTTTCACCCATTACACACCAGTTCCAGTCACCCCCGTTACTCGCCAGTTCCAGTTCCGCTCGCACCCGTTACATACCAGTTCCAGTTCCACTTGCACCTGTTACACGCTAGTTACACTCGCACCTATTACACACCAGTTCCTGTTCCAGTTGCACCCGTTGCACACCAGTTCCAGTTCCACTTGCACCTATTACACACCAGTTCCTGTTCCACTTGCACCCGTTGCACACCAGTTCCAGTTCCACTTGCACCCGTTGCACACCAGTTGCAGTTGCATTCGTTACACACCAGTTCCAGTTCCACTCGCACCCGTTACACACCAGTTCCACTTGCACCCGTTACACACCAGTTCCATTTCCACTCGCACCCGTTACACACCAGTTCCATTTTCACCCATTACACACCAGTTCCAGTCACACCCGTTACTCGCCAGTTCCAGTTCCGCTCGCACCCGTTACATACCAGTTCCAGTTCCACTTGCACCTGTTACACACTAGTTACACTCGCACCTATTACACACCAGTTCCTGTTCCAGTTGCACCCGTTGCACACCAGTTCCAGTTCCACTTGCACCTATTACACACCAGTTCCTGTTCCACTTGCACCCGTTGCACACCAGTTCCAGTTCCACTTGCACCCGTTGCACACCAGTTCCAGTTCCACTCGCACCCATTACACACCAGTTCCACTTGCACCTGTTACACACCAGGTTCAGTTCCACTCGCACCCGTTACACACCAGTTCCAGTTCCACTTGCACCCGTTACACACCAGTTCCAGTTCCAGTCACACCCGTTACTTGCCAGTTCCAGTTCCGCTCGCACCCATTACACACCAGTTCCAGTTCCACTTGCACCCGTTACACACCAGTTCCAGTTCCAGTCACACCCGTTACACACCAGTTCCAGTCACACCCGTTACTTGCCAGTTCCAGTTCCGCTCGCACCCATTACACACCAGTTCCAATTCCACTCGCACCCGTTACACACTAATTCCACTTGCACCTATTACACACAAGTTCCTGTTCCACTTGCACCCGTTACACAGCAGTTCCATTTCCACTCGCACCCGTTACACACCAGTTCCAGTTCCACTTGCACCCGTTGCACTCCAGTTCCAGTTGCATTCGTTACATACCAGTTCCAGTTCCACTCGCACCCGTTACACACCAGTTCCACTTGCACCTGTTACACACCAGTTCCACTTGCACCTGTTACACACCAGGTTCAGTTCCACTCGCACTCGTTACACACCAGTTCCAGTTCCACTTGCACCTATTACACACCAGTTCCAGTTCCACTTGCACCCGTTACACAGCAGTTCCATTTCCACTCGCACCCGTTACACACCAGTTCCAGTTCCACTTGCACCCGTTGCACTCCAGTTCCAGTTGCATTCGTTACATACCAGTTCCAGTTCCACTCGCACCCGTTACACACCAGTTCCACTTGCACCTGTTACACACCAGTTCCACTTGCACCTGTTACACACCAGGTTCAGTTCCACTCGCACTCGTTACACACCAGTTCCAGTTCCACTTGCACCCGTTACACACCAGTTCCAGTTCCAGTCACACCCGTTACACACCAGTTCCAGTCACACCCGTTACTTGCCAGTTCCAGTTCCGCTCGCACCCATTGCACACCAGTTCCAGTTCCACTCGCACCCGTTACACTCTAATTCCACTTGCACCTATTACACACAAGTTCCTGTTCCACTCGCACCTGTTGCACACCAGTTCCAGTTCCACTTGCACCCGTTACACACCAGTTCCACTTGCACCCGTTACACACCAGTTCCAGTTCCGCTTGCACCCGTTACACACCAGTTCCAGTTCCACTTGCACCCGTTGCACACAAGTTCCAGTTGCATTCGTTACACACCAGTTCCAGTTCCACTCGCACCCATTACACACCAGTTCCACTTGCACCTGTTACACACCAGTTCCACTTGCACCCGTTACACACCAGTTCCAGTTCCGCTTGCACCCGTTACACACCAGTTCCAGTTCCACTTGCACTCGTTACACACCAGTTCCAGTCACACCTGTTACTTGCCAGTTCCAGTTCTGCTCGCACCCATTGCACACCAGTTCCAGTTCCACTCGCACCCGTTACACACTAATTCCACTTGCACCTATTACACACAAGTTCCTGTTCTACTCGCACCTGTTGCACACCAGTTCCAGTTCCACTTGCACCCGTTACACACCAGTTCCAGTTCCAGTTGCACCCGTTGCACACCAGTTCCAGTTGCACCCGTTACACACCAGTTCCAGTTCCAGTTCCACTCGCACCCGTTACACACCAATTCCACTTGCACCCGTTACACACCAGTTCCAGTTCCAGTTCCAGTCGCACCCATTACACATCAATTCCACTTGCACCCGTTACACACCATGTTCAGTTCCACTCGCACCCGTTACACGCCAGGCACTTGGACCACTGTAAGCTTACCCACATTTTATTATTACTGTTGTATTTATTTGTATTATTATTTTTCCATTATTATACATGTAACATAATATATACCATATTATTGATTTTGTATTTTATTAATTATATTTTATTATTATTCCATCCATCCATTTTCTACCGCTTGTCCCTTTTACATTATTATACATGTAACGTAATATATACCATATTATTGATTTTTTATTTCATTAATTATATTTGTATTATTATTTTACATTATTATACATGTAATATAATATTCACCACATTATAGATTTGTTATTTTATTAAAAAAAGTTAAAGTACCAATGATTGTCACACACACACCCTTGATCACCCCCTGGGAGGTGAGGGGAGCAGTGAGCAGCAGTGGTGGCCGCGCCCGGGAATAATTTTTGGTGATTTAACCCCCAATTCCAACCCTTGATGCTGAGTGCCAAGCAGGGAGGTAATGGCTCCCATTTGTATAGTCTTTGGTATGACTCGGCCGGGGTTTGAACTCACAACCTACCGCTCTCAGGGCGGACACTCTAACCACTAAGCCACTGAGTAGGTTAATTATATTGATATTATTATTTTACATTATTATACATGTAATATAACACACACCATATTATTTATTTTTCATTGTATTAATCATATTTGTATTATTATTGAGTTAGTATTGTAGTCTGAATGCAACACCGAAGCACGCCAATGTGTTACTACGCTAGGAAAAATAGTCCCTCATTATTTGCTCTTACAATAACAATGTTGCTGCAGTTGGGTTATTATACATGTAACAGAACGTAAATAAAATATTGTTGACGGTTTTTTTAATGCATTTTTAAAGTGATTTAGAGGTAGAATTGATTGCTTTGCTAGCCACCAAAAACGAGCCATTTTTATATGTTAGGAAGCGAAAAAGAAAAACATTTTGTCTTCTCGTCCGTCATAATGATTGTGAACGATAGGCAACATTCCATAAAAAAAAGTGCAGTTCCCTTTTAAGAGTCTTGTACAAACATGAAGATGAGGTTTTGATTTAAAGGGTGTAACTTGCCGTCACTGCAGCTCAAAGCGCTGCCACAGGAGAGGGGGCGGAGCCTAAGTCAGTTCGACCTGCTTGAAAAGTGGCCGAGCCAGAAAAACATATTTCATATTCCCATGGTGCACTTGTGTGAGACACAACACAAAGTGCCGTGCGGGTCGGGTGGGGGGGTCGCATTATCCCCGGGTCATGTGACTCTCTGTCATCATGGGTGAGTTGTCTTTTTTACTGCTTTTGTTCTAAACCCAAACGTTACACAGTCTAGTCGACATACACTTAGACCATAAGTTGGTCCAGGAAGTCGTTCCACGCAGAAAGTTCTAGATCTGAGATTTTCAAACTGTGGTACGCGGGCTCCAATCACTTAATTAAAAACTCAAACACAGTGTGACTGTTCAAACATATTAAATATACTATAGTGAAACCTCTGCTGTGTTTTTAATGAATACTTAGGCCTACTGTGCTACTGAGGTGGAACTTGGTGAACAAAGTTTGAGAAGCACTGATTGAGAGGATTTGAAACGATGCAACTATGACAGAGAGACACTTCATTAGGTACACCAGACAAACAAGAGTGTTTGTTATTGTGCTCGCACAACTGCGCTGCTTTATTTAGCTACTGTGTGTGTGTGTGTGTGTGTGTGTGTGTGTGTGTGTGTGTGTGTGTGTGTGTGTGTGTGTGTGTGTGTGTGTGTGTGTGTGTGTGTGTTCCGGCAATGCTTACTTAATGGGGACATCGCTCTGTTTACACCAGGCCTGGGCAATTATTTTGACTTGGGGGGCCACATTTAGAGACAAAAATGTGTCTGGGGGCCGGTATATCTAATATTAAGAACACTAATACAAAACCCCACAATAATGTCTGATTGAATGCTAAAAACATCATGACAGACCGCCTTAAAAAAACGCATACTTGCCAACCCTCCCGGATTTTCCGGGAGACTCCCGAAATTCAGCGCCTCTCCCGAAAAACTCCCGGGACAAATTTTCTCCCGAAAATCTCCCGAAATTCAGGCGGAGCTGGAGGCCACGCCCCCTCCAGCTCCATGCGGACCTGAGTCCGCTTTCCCACAATATAAAAAACGTCTACAGTAAAGCAGTCCGTCTGCCGTAAACAGCAATGTTGTGACACTCTTAAACAGGACAATACTGCCATCTAGTGCATTTGATGAAAGCACTTTTGTGCGTGCCACACAGCAATGCATCATCAGAGAGGGTGTTCAGCATGGTTAGAAAGATAGTGACAGAGAATAGAACAAGGATGGACAATTCAACCCTTAACTCAACAATGAGTAGATGAGTGTTATGTGTGTGTATATGTGTAAATAAATGAACACTGAAATTCAAGTATTTATTTTATATATATATAGAGCTAGAATTCACTGAAAGTCAATTATTTTATATATATATATATATATATATATATATATATATATATATATATATATATCCATCCATCCATTCATCCATTTTCTACCGCTTATTCCCTTCGGGGTCGCAGGGATATATATATATATATATATATATATATATATATATATATATATATATATATATATATATATATATATATATATATATATGAAATACTTGACTTGGTGAATTCTAGCTGTAAATATACTCCCCCCTCTTAACCTCGCCCACGCCCCCGCCCCAACCACGCCACCCGCACCCACCCCCCACCCCCCACCTCCGGAAATTGGAGGTCTCAAGGTTGGCAAGTATGAAAAAAACGTATTGGAATTTTACATTTTTTTTAACGATAAAACACTGAATATTGACAAAATATGAACGTCACACCCCCTTTCGATCGACATATTTTACAATCAAGTGAAACGCGAGAAAAATGCAACAAACAGTGAAATATGAACGCGAAGGGTACAAAATAAACCCACCGACAATCTGATGTATCACTTATCTTTAGAACTTTGTTGTGAAAATCTCCTTCCGCGTCTGTGGAAACGCTTCCCGCCCACACTGCTTGGTGCCTCATCTGAGTTGCTGTGACGTAAATTACCATAGTAAGTAATTAGATGACCATAGTAAGTAATTAGATGACCATAGTAACTAATTAGATTACCATAGTAACTAATTAGATTACCATAGTAACTGGTATATCATGCAAAAGTGCAGATTCCAACCATTGAAAGACTTAGTATAGTTCAAGACTTCTGGTCATTAGAAAACATCACTGCTCATCACAATGGCAGCTACACTTTACATCTCATATATGTTTTTTCCTTCTTTACTATGCATTTTCGGCCGGTGCAACTTATACTCCGGAGCGACTTATACTCCAAAAATAGGGTATATGTCTCCATACACAGTGTGGAGCCGCTCCTCTAAGTTAATAATAATAATCACCTCCGTTATGGCAAATAAATGCTATTTTGATTGATTTATTTTTTAGTAAGTGTGATGTGAAGCCTTTTAAGGCACTTGTGATTAATAATAATAATAATAATAGATTTTATTTGTAAAAAGCACTTTACATTGAGCAAACAACCTCAAAGTGCTACAGTGTATTAAAAAATAAATAAATAAAATAAAATAAATAAAATAAAAACTAGAACTTGCACGTATATATCTAAAAAAAAAAGCTACTCCGATCAGCGCAGGTGCAAGCAATCCATACTTGCCAACCTTGAGACCTCCAATTTCGGGAGGTGGGGGGTGGGTGCGGGGGGCGTGGTTGGGGCCGTGGTTAAGAGGGGAGGAGTATATTTACAGCTAGAATTCACCAAGTCAAGTATTTCATATATATATATATATATATATATATATATATATATATATATATATATATATATATATATATATATATATCCCTGCGACCCCGAAGGGAATAAGCGGTAGAAAATGGATGGATGGATGGATGGATAGATAGATATATATATATATATATATATATATATATATATATATATATATATATATATATATATATATATATATATATATATATATATATATATAAGAAATAATTGACTTTCAGTGAATTCTAGCTATATCTTGTCCAAGGTGTACACCGCCTTCCGCCCGATTGTAGCTGAGATAGGCTCCAGCGCCCCTCGCGACCCCAAAGGGAATAAGCGGTAGAAAATGGATGGATATATATATAAATAAAAGAAATACTTGAATTTCAGTGTTCATTTATTTACACATATACACACACATAACACTCATCTACTCATTGTTGAGTTAAGGGTTGAATTGTCCATCCTTGTTCTATTCTCTGTCACTATCTTTCTAACCATGCTGAACACCCTCTCTGATGATGCATTGCTGTGTGGCACGCACAAACGTGCTTTCATCAAATGCACTAGATGGCAGTATTGTCCTGTTTAAGACACAACACTGCTGTTTACGGCAGACGGACTGCTTTACTGTAGACGTTCTTTATATTGTGGGAAAGCAGACTCAGGTCCCATGGAGCTGGAGGGGGCGTGGCCTCCAGCTCCGCCTGAATTTCGGGAGATTTTCGGGAGAAAATTTGTCCCGGGAGGTTTTCGGGAGAGGCGCTGAATTTCGGGAGTCTCCCGGAAAATCCGGGAGGGTTGGCAAGTATGAAGCAATCGGCTGCTCCTGTTGTAGCTGGCAGCCTGATGCTGTATCGTCACACATTGTAAATTATCCACTCAACGGATAAAATAACAAAACAGTAAGATGCAAAGATTTAAGTCAACTTGACCATCGTCTTTTTAGTTAGGCGTCCGTGCAGTGCATGCAATTGGTTGAATGCATGATGCGCACCCTGAACTCTATTGTAAAAATGTTTTTCTAATAATAATAATAATAATACATTTTATTTGTAAAAAAAGCACTTTACATTGAGTAAACAACCTCAAAGTGCTACAGTGTATTAAAAAAAAAAAAAAAAAAAAAAAAAAAAAAAAAAAAAATTAAAAGATAATTAAAAAAAAAATAACAAAAAAAACTACAACAGCCAAATAGCTAAAACTAGTATGCATATATCTAAAAAAAAAAAGGCTTCTTTAAAAAGAGGGGTTTTTAAGCCTTTTTTTTTAAAAAGCATCCTCAGTCTGTGGTGCCCTCAGGTGGTCAGGGAGAGCATTCCACAGACTAGGAGTGGCGGAGCAGAAAGCCCGGTCTCCCATTGTTCGTAGCTTAGTCCTCGAAGGTTGGAGGAGGTTAGTCTGTCCGGAGCGGAGGTGTCGTGTGGAGGATTTGGGGGTGAGCAGTTCTTTGAGGTAGAGGGGGGCATTTCCATGGAGGCACTGGTGGGTTAGTAGGGAGACTTTGTATTCAATCCTGAGTGGAACAGGAAGCCAGTGAAGGGATTTGAGAACATGCGTGATTTGGTCGTATTTCCGCACTCTCATCAGGATCCTAGCAGCACTATTCTGTAAGTACTGCAGCTTCTGGATGTTCTTACTGGGGATCCCGACAAGAAGTGAGTTGCAGTAGTCTAGCCTGGAGGAGACAAAGGATTAATGGAATGCATTTTTTTTTTTATTGTCACTACACACAAGTACAATGAGATTAAAAGCAACTCCAGTATCAGTGCGACAGTCTACAAATATGCACAACATAGGAATGAAATAAATAAAAATAGTGCAAAAGGAGGTATGGTGCACAGTCTAGTCCTGAGAATGAATGTTCTGAATGTGTTGTAAGGGCTGTAGATATCAAATTTGATTGCTTGACAGATGATATTAAGTATCATTATCAAGTATGTTATCACCGGAGGATGACACTAAATACGTTGCAACATGAAATAAAGGCGTCAGAGAATGACAGCGACGTTATTTTGTATCCAGTAACGAGTAATCTAATGACTGTTGCCTAGGGATGTCCGATAATATCAGACTGCCGATACTATCGGCCGATAAATGCTTTAAAATGTAATAAATGCTTTAAAATGTAATATCAGTATCGGTTTCAAAAAGTTAAATGTATGACTTTTTAAAACGCCGCTGTGTACACGGACGTAGGGAGAAGCACAGAGCACCAATAAACCTTAAAGGCACTGCCTATGCGTGCCGGCCCAGTCACATAATATCTACGGCTTTTCACACACACAAGTGAATGAAAATCATACTTGGTCAACAGCCATACAGGTCACACGGAGGGTGGCCATATAAACAACTTTAACACTGTTACAAATATGCGCCACACTGTGAACCCACACCAAACAAGACACATTTCGGGAGAACATCCGCACCGTAACACAACATAAGCACACCAGAACAAATACCCAGAACCCCTTGCAGCACTAACTCTTCCGGGACGCTACAATATACACCCGTTACCCCCTACCTTCCCCCTCCCCCTCCCACCTCAACCCCGCCTCCCCCAACCACGCCCACCTCAACCTCCTCATGCTCTCTCAGGGAGAGCATGTCCCAAATTCCAAGCTGCTGTTTTGAGGCATGTTAAAAAAAAATAATGCACTTTGTGACTTCAATAATAAATATGGCAGTGCCATGTTGGCATTTTATTCCATAACTTGAGGTGATTTATTTTGGAAAACCTTGTTACATTGTTTAATGCAGTGGTCCCCAATCTTTTTGTAGCTGCGGACCGGTTATGTCATTTTTTTAAAATTTTGTTATTACATTTTTTGTTTTGTTTTGTCTTAAAGATTTACAATCATGTGTGCCTACGGACTGTATCCCTTGCAGACTGTATTGATATATATTGATATATAATGTAGGAACCACAATATTAATAACAGAAAGAAACAACCCTTTTGTGTGAATGAGGGAGGTTTTTTGGGTAGGTGCACTAATTGTAAGTGTATCTTGTGTTTTTTATGTTGATTTAATAAAAAAATTAAAACAATGTTTTATTTTTATTTTATTTTTTATTTCTTGTTCGGCCCGGTACCAGCATCCAGCGGGGCATCACAACAAAATTAGGCATGATAATGTGTTAATTCCACGACTGTATATATCGGTATCGGTTGATATCGGAATCGGTAATTAAGAGTTGGACAATATCGGAATATCGGAATATCGGATATCGGCAAAAAAGCCATTATCGGACATCTCTACTGTTGCCATCGTTACGAAGGGTAAAGTGTAGAGATGTCCGATAATATCGGCCAGTAATATCGGCCGATAAATTATTTAAAATGTAATATCAAAAATTCTCGGTATCGTTTTTTTTTAATTATCGGTATCGTTTTTTTTTTGTTTTTTTTTTTAAATTAAATTAACTTAAAAAACACAAGATACACTTACAATTAGTGCACCAACCCAAAAAAAACTCCCTCTTCCCCATTTACACTCATTTGCACAAAAGGGTTGTTTCTTTCTGTTATTAATATTGTGGTTCCTACATTATATATCAATATATATCAATACAGTCTGCAAGGGATACAGTCCGTAAGCACACATGATTGTGCGTGCTGCTGGTCCACTAATAGTACTAACCTTTAACACTTAATTTTACTCATTTTCATTAATTACTAGTTTCTATGTAACTGTTTTTATATTGTTTTACTTTCTTTTTTATTCAAGATTTTTTTTTATTTTTTATTCATCTTATTTTTTTTTATAATTATTTTTAAAAAGGACCTTATCTCCACCATACCTGGTTGTCCAAATTAGGCATAATAATGTGTTAATTCCATGACTGTACATATCGGTACCGGTTGATATCGGTATCTGTAATTAAGAGTTGGACAATATCAGAATATCGGATATCGGCAAAAAAAAAGCCATTATCGGACATCCCTAGTAAAGTGTGTGGTTTCGTCACACGTTCTATGCATGTCGAGAGCGAGGGTGTCAAAGGAAATGTTGACATCCACGGTATCCAATCATATTTCGTTCAATCTTGTCGATAGGCGGGACCAATCCGGAATACATCCAATCACAGCTCTTGAATAGCGTCAGGTATGAGAGAGGGCGGGGCCAATCAGATACGTCTCTTTCCTCGTTTCAGGAAGTTGAAATTCTCTCCAGCGGCGCCAAAACAAAGACGCGTGGATTTGTCCCACTCCCACTTTAATGATATGTGGACAGTAAAGAGGGCACCTTTTTTGGTTTTTGACAGCGAGTCATCGTGACACCGACACTCTGTAAGTGAGCTAGCTGCGTGTATTTGTTGTTTCTCGTAGACAAATGGCGTGGTGGTGACTCCCTGTCACGTCACGCACACACCACTGCTTTGCATAAAGAAACACTTTTTAAGTTTCTCTCTGTGTAAATGAGTGGAGAATGCAGACACTTTGCAGCTGACATGATGATAAACTAGTTTGAGAATGTTTTTGTGTTATTCATAAGACTACTATTTTCAGTTCTGTAAATATTGACTGTTGCTTGTAAAGTCCTTCTTTAGGTTAAATTTGGTTGAAGAATTAGGCCATCAAGTTAAGGTAAATGTGGATGAAGGATACTTTATTGTATTTATTTTACTTGTACTCAAATGCTCTTTTGTTAAATTCAATATTTAATTTTTTTTAATACATTTTTATTGCTATGCATATTAGAGATGTCCGATAATGGCTTTTTTTTGCCGATATCCCGATATTGTCCAACTCTTAATTACCGATTCCGATATCAACCGATACCGATATATACAGTCGTGGAATTAACACATTAGTATGCCTAATTTTGTTGTGATGCCCCGCTGGATGCATTAAACAATGTAACAAGGTTTTATAAAAATAAATCAACTCAAGTTATGGAAAAAAGCGCCAACATGGCACTGCCATATTCATACTTGCCAACCCTCCCGAATTTTCCTGGGAGACTCCCGAAATTCAGCGCCTCTCCCGAAAACCTCCCGGGACAAATATTCTCCCGAAAATCTCCCGGTTTTCAACCGGAGCTGGAGGCCACGCCCCCTCCAGCTCCATGCAGACCTGAGTGAGGACAGCCTATTTTCATGATGGGAGGACAACAGGGTGACAATAACTAAATCATCCAGACTAGAGATAAATTGTATTATTATGTTTACCTACAAATAAATATATTTATTAATTTAAAAAAAAAAAACTAAATACATTTTTACTATATTTTGCTAAAAACATCAAAATTAATTGTATTTTTATTTGTATTTTTTCTGACTCCTTATTACATCCAGCCATAGAATTATACATTTAAATAAACATGTTTGAAATAATTAATTTTAAATGATCATAATAATTCATTTAAAATGACCATATCTAATTATTAAAATAATTGCTTGTTTATCAACAACTTTAGCATTTTATTCATTACATTTTGAAGCTCTCAGAAGCCAAGTTATGTTATATTCCTTAAGATTTATTTATGCAAGTTTGAAGTATCAATTATCTAAACACAGTTTTGTTTGCATATTTTCAGGATGTGTGTATATATATATATATATATATATATATGTATATGTATATATATATATATATATATGTATATGTGTGTATGGAATGCTTGACTTGGTGAATTCTAGCTGTCAATATACTCCTCCCCTCCAAACCACGCCCCCAACCACGCCCCCCACCCACCTACCTCCCGAAATCGGAGGTCTCAAGGTTGGCAAGTATGCATATTTATTATTGAAGTCACAAAGTGCATTATTTTTTTTAGAGATGTCCGATAAATGCTTTAAAATGTAATATCGGAAATTATCGGTATTGGTTTTTTTATTATTGGTATCGATTTTTTGTTTGTTTGTTTTTTTAATTTTAATTGTATTTTTTTTAATTAAATCAACATAAAAAACACAAGATACACTTACAATTAGTGCACCAACCCAAAAAACCTCTCTCCCCCATTTACACTCATTCACACAAAAGGGTTGTTTCTTTCTGTTATTAATATTGTGGTTCCTACATTATATATCAATATATATCAATACAGTCTGCAAGGGATACAGTCCGTAAGCACACATGATTGTGCGTGCTGCTGGTCCACTAATAGTACTAACCTTTAACAGTTAATTTTACTCATTTTCATTAATTACTAGTTTCTATGTAACTGTTTTTATATTGTTTTACTTTCTTTTTTATTCAAGAAAATGTTTTTAATTTATTTATCTTATTTTATTTTTAAAAAAAAGGACCTTATCTTCACCATACCTGGTTGTCCAAATTAGGCATAATAATGTGTTAATTCCACGACTGTATATATCGGTATCGGTTGATATCGGTATCAGTAATTAAGAGTTGGACAATATCGGCAAAAAAGCCATTATCGGACATCCCTAATTTTTTTTAACATGCCTCAAAACAGCAGCTTGGAATTTGGGACATGCTTTCCCCGAGAGAGCATGAGGAGGTGGAGGTGGGCGGGGTTGGGAGAGGTAGGGGGTAGGGGGTGTATATTGTAGCGTCCCGGAAGAGTTCGTGCTGCAAGGGGTTCTGGGTATTTGTTATGTTGTGTTTATGTTGTGTTACGGTGCGGAGGTTCTCCCGAAATGTGTTTGTCATTCTTGTTTGGTGTGGGTTCACAGTGTGGCGCATATTTGTAACAGTGTTAAAGTTGTTTATACGGCCACCCTCAGTGTGACCTGTAGATATTATGTGATTGGGCCGGCACGCAAAGGCAGTGCCTTTTAAGGTTTATTGGCGCTCTCTACTTCTCCCTACGTCCGTGTACACAGCGGCGTTTTAAAAAGTCATACATTTTACTTTTTGAAACTGATACCGATAATTTTGGAACCGATACCGATAATTTCCGATATTACATTTTAAAGCATTTATCGGCTGATAATATCGGCAGTTCGATATTATCGGACATCCCTAGTTGGGATGCTTGGTCAAATGTGGATGAAGGATACTTTATTGTATTTATTTTACTTGTACTCAAATGCTCTTTTGTTAAATTCAATATTAACAGAATATATTTTTTTATACATTTTTATTGCTATGCATATACAATAGATATATATATATATGTATATGTGTATATATATATATATATATATATATATATATATATATATATATATATACAGTGGGGCAAAAAAGTATTTAGTGAGCCACCGATTGTGCAAGTTCTCCCACTTAAAATGATGACAGAGGTACACTTCAACTGTGAGAGACAGAATGTGAAAAAAAAATCCAGGAATTCACATTGTAGGAATTTTAAATAATTTATTTGTAAATCATGGTGGAAAATAAGTATTTGGTCACTTCAAACAAGGAAGATCTCTGGCTCTCAGAGACCTGTAACTTCTTCTTTAAGAAGCTCTTCTGTTCTCCACTCGTTACCTGTATTAATGGGACCTGTTTGAACTGGTTATCTGTATAAAAGACACCTGTCCACAGCCTCAAACAGTCAGACTCCAAACTGCACTATGGCCAAGACCAAAGAGCTGTCAAAGGACACTAGGAAAATAATTGTAGACCTGCACCAGACTGTGAAGAGTGAATCTACAATAGGCAAGCGGCTTGGTGTGAAAGAATCAACTGTGGGAGCAATTATCAGAAAATGGAAGACATACAAGACCACTGATAATCTCCCTTGATCTGGGGCTCCACGCAAGATCTCATCCCGTGGGGTCAAAATGATCATGAGAACGGTGAGCAAAAATCCCAGAACCACACGGGGGGACCTGGTGAATGACCTGCAGAGAGCTGGGACCAAAGTAACAAAGGTTACCATCAGTAACACACTACGCCGACAGGGAATCAAATCCTGCAGTGCCAGACGTGTCCCCCTGCTTAAGCCAGTGCATGTCCAGGCCCGTCTGAAGTTTGCCAGAGAGCCCATGGATGATACAGCAGAGGATTGGGAGAATGTCATGTGGTCAGATGAAACCAAAATAGAACTTTTTGGTATAAACTCAACTCGTCGTGTTTGGACGAAGAGGAATACTGAGTTGCATCCCAAGAACACCATACCTACTGTGAAGCATGGGGGTGGAAACATCATGCTTTGGGGCTGTTTTTCTGCTAAGGGGACAGGCCGACTGATCCGTGTTAAGGAAAGAATGAATGGGGCCATGTATCGTGAGATTTTGAGCCAAAACCTCCTTCCATCAGTGAGAGCTTTGAAGATGAAACGTGGCTGGGTCTTCCAGCATGACAATGATCCCAAACACACCGCCCGGGCAACGAAGGAGTGGCTCCGTAAGAAGCATTTGAAAGTCCTAGAGTGGCCTAGCCAGTCTCCATACCTCAACCCCATAGAAAATCTGTGGAGGGAGTTGAAAGTCCGTGTTGCTCGGCGACAGCCCCAAAACATCACTGCTCTCGAGAAGATCTGCATGGAGGAATGGGCCAAAATACCAGCTACTGTGTGTGCAAACCTGGTAAAGACCTATAGTAATCGTTTGACCTCTGTAATATAACCTTTGTTGGCAATAACAAAGTATTGAGTTGAATTTTTGTTATTGACTAAATACTTATTGTCCACCATAATTTACAAATAAATTCTTTAAAAATCCTACAATGTGAATTCCTGGATTTTTTTTTCACATTCTGTCTCTCACAGTTGAAGTGTACCTACGATGAAAATTACAGACCTCTGTCATCATTTTAAGTGGGAGAACTTGCACAATTGGTGGCTGACTAAATACTTTTTTGCCCCACTGTATATATATATATATATATATATATATATATATATATATATAAATAATATACTGCAATCTATTGAGTTCAGATCAGGGGAATCGAACGTACGGCCCGCCGGCCTGAACAGGTTTAACATGTAAAAATGAGCTGCATTTTTTTTTTAAATGAAAGAAACCGCTGTTCTAAATGTGTCCACTGGATGTCGCAAGAGCAATTCAAGTGTAACCCACGTCAGACATGACAGTGTTTGAAAATGACGTGTCAGCTGACTTTAAGCGCACTCTGGATTGGCGGCCGCTACTCCGATCAGCGCAGGTGCAAGCGGCCTGATGCTGTATCGTCGCACATTGTAGATTATCCACTGAACGGATAAAATAACAAAGCGGTAAGATGCAAAGACTTAAGTCAACCTGACCATCGTCTTTTTAGTTGGGCGTCTGTGCAGTGCATGCAATTGGTTGAATGCACGATGCGCACCCTGAACTCTATTGTAAAAATGTGTTTCTAATAATAATAATAATAATATATTTTATTTGTAAAAAAAGCACTTTACATTGAGTAAACAACCTCAAAGTGCTACAGTGTATTAAAATTAAAAAAAATAAAAAGATAATAAAAAATAATTAAAAATAAAAACTACAACAGCCAAATAGCTAAAAGTATATATCTAAAAAAAAGGCTTCTTTAAAAAGAAGGGTTTTTAAGCCTTTTTTAAAAGCATCCACAGTCTGCGGTGCCCTCAGGTGGTCAGGGAGAGCGTTCCACACACTGGGAGCGGCGGAGCAGAAAGCCCGGTCTCCCATTGTTCGTAGCTTTGTCCTCGGATGTTGGAGGAGGTTAGTCTGTCCGGAGCGGAGGTGTCGTGTGAAAGATTTGGGGGTGAGTAGTTCTTTGAGGTAGAGGGGGGCATTTATTGTGTTTGTTTCTATTTTATTTTATGCTTAAATCTACTATGTTCACATTGGTTTAGTTCGTAGTTATGTGACCTTGATTTTGGCTATGGTGTCATTTTGACAATTGTTTTGCTTATAATATAATTGTAATATTTGAATGATGATAAGTGAATGTGTTGTGGGTTTCACCAATGCGGCGGTTTGAGGAAACACTCGATGGCTTTACCATAAGTTTTTAAAAAGTCGAAG